>NC_056747.1:636519815-636644815 GCF_019279795.1 Protopterus annectens
ACTCTTTTAAATCTGGTTGTTCAGGTTGAGACATTTTGTTCCTTAATTGTGATAACAGGTACTGTTGATATTTAATCATATGAAACTGACAGTTTAAGGCCCTCATGGCTAGGGTGGCCGAGGTATATACCTTTTTACCCCACCTTTCTAGAGATCTAGATTCCCTTTCTGCAGGGAGTGGATTCTTGGCAGTGGAGGCCTTTAATCCCTTGGGGCCTTGTGAAATGGTTTCAGGGTCAGCATTATGGCCTTTGTAGAGAAACTGGTGAGAGCTGGGTACTCTGTAATACCTATCCGGTTTTACTGGTGCAGGAGGCAGAGAATCAGGGTTAAGGCAAGCCTCCGAATAGATATCATCCAGTACATCCAAAACAGGGGGTATAGCCAGAGGTCTGTGCTGAGGTAACCAAAGAAATTCCCTAAGTCTTTTCTTGGAATCTGAAAAGTCTTGGCCTTCCCAATGGAAGTGTTCCCTCAAAGTGTGCAAGGTTTCCCCAAAGGAAAAATCCTCAGGAGGGGATACAGAAGGAATTGACTGTTCTGCATCCAAATCCTCAAAAGGGGAGTAAGAGTGTTCCTCTGCATCAGAATGTTCTGATAAAATGGATCCCTGATCAGAAGAGGGAGATTCTTCCTCCACTCTGGGTCTCTTGTCAGGAGGGGGCTGAGAACCTCTGATAAGAGTAATTAAATCCTCAGCCATTTTAAGCATCTGTTTCTTAGGCATGGGTCCAGGAGATGGGCCCTGTGCAACAGGCCTCGTGGGATGCCTGGCTGCTTTGGATTTAGTAAAAGCCTTTATTGAAAAAGAAGATGAGGGCCTAAATACACCATGGGTGGAGGTGGACCTGTCCACATTAGTAGGCTCGACATTAGCATAGGCTTCGGTTGTAGTCTGGGAAAGGGCCGAGGACCCAGCGGTCTCGGGTACAGAGAACACCGCCAAAGGAGTGTCGTCGGTAGTCAGGGACTGCAAAGGCGTCTTGCTGAGAACCGGACCACGTGTAGCCTGTTTTGGCGTGGTGAAGGCGGGGACCGCGGGTCTCGCGTGTCAGTCCTTTTCCTTGCGTTTTTTGGACAAAACGGTAGTCGGAGTGTCCGACGACATCTTATAATCAAAAGCTTTACCAAAGTAGTGTTGGGCGAACTCCGCCCGACGCTTGATAGTGCGTTTATTGAAGGTAGCGCAAAAGCGACAGCCCGAGACGTCGTGGTCTGGGCCCAAACAAGGTATGCAACGGGAATGGAAATCCTTATGCGGTATTTGCTTCCCACAAGAAATACAATTATTAACTTTTTCTGACATCAGTCTGAGGCAAGAAAAGTTTCCCCAACGGGGTACTTAGCTTTAAAGAAGACTTCGGTTCCAAATTTTTTCGTAATTCAGGAGCTGGCCGACCGGCACTTGCGAACTGCTTCTGCTTCGGGCACCGCGCGGCAAAAAAGACTGAAGAACATGGCGTCGGCTGTGTCTTATATACTCTGGCCTTACTGACGTCAGAAGAGTAAGCGACGACAACCGACGCCGGACCAAGACTTTGGAATTCGGCCGACCGAGGGACCGCCTGACGGCTGAAAACCCATCTGTGATTACTGCAGCTGTATGCACGATGAACATCAGGAGGAGGCAACGAGCAAATTAGAGAGGAGAAATACAGACATTATTGGGAGACTACAAACGTAGACTGGCACACAGTAAAGGGAAAACTGATATGCACTCACAAAAGGCAGCAGAAGAAAAAGGAAACCAATGTAGAAAAAGTGATACAAACAACAGTGATAAATGATGATGGGGACTCAGACCCAGACGTTGCCATGTAGAAGCCCAAACTATACGGAGAACAGGAGAGAAATGGAGAAGAAGGAGCACACAGTTAGATGGGAGAAGCACAGGGCAAAAAATACAGAACATGGAGACGGAAAGGACTTGAAGAAGAGTAGGGGAGGGATCACTGTATGAACCAAGATATTCTGTAAATACTTAATGACATGTTTTTTTTACCTTTTCTCTTGAAAATTGTTAACTATATTACTCATTTTTATGATTTGTCTAAATTGTATAATGTTCTTATAGAGCTTTTCTTTCTGGGACTCTATTGAAAACGGGTTCCTCTTGGCCCAATGGACTATCCCGGTAAACAAACGGTAAAATAAATAAATAAAATAAATCAGTTACAGCACAGGAAAGAAAGACAGCAACCAGCACAGTGAGGGAGCCTAGTTTGGTGGAAATGGACACGAAAAGGTTGCAGATAGAAGTATTAGTGCCATGACTTAGGAAGTGAAGGAGCACTGAGGCAGCGCAGGGACAGAAAAAGAGAGTTATGGTGACTGAAGACTCCGTTACAAACAGGCTTAAGAGTCTTGGTAAGGGAAAAATGAAAAACAAGACAGTGAAACTGATCTCAAGGCATAGAAAGTACAGTTGTGTAAGTAAACTTACCATAAACAGTAGAGGTTTGAATTATCACTGCTACAGTAGACTTGGCTATATGGGTTATAACCTACCTGGATATTACATCCAGTCAGCTTCCAAAGCTTCAGTGCACATTTCACATGCTCAAACCATTAGTCTGCCTAAAAACACACATTTGAGTGGCAAGCCCATCAGAGCTTTTTTGCCAACCAAAACAGGGAGGCTGAGCCCTGAGGACATAGCCCAAAAAAAAAAACTTCTCCAATACAAAATTACGATCCCAAAGATGAGCCACTGGTTTTCTTGGAGGTATCTTATGCAAAACCCCATTTGAAAAAAATGTTCACATGAGAATGCATTGAAACTGGAGGATCCATAGGCAGACATGCTGAAATGGCTGCTAAACGGACCTTGACAGAGGAGTAAGGCAAGAGGACAGTAACTCTCAGAAATATTATAAAACCAGAGAAACACTGCCCCTGAATGGGTGTCGGTTATGTTACCTTGAGTATCGAATAACAATATGGAAATTCTATAAGAAATCAAGCATGCATAAACTGGAAAGAGTACAGTGAAAATATACCAAGGGAATCCATGGATGTGAAAATTTAAGTTATTATGAAAGAATAAAATATCTGAACTTGTACAGGGTGACAGATATCTAAGAAAAGATCTTATTCAAGTATACAGGGCATTTAGATACAACTATCTCTGGGAATGTTTGGGGATACCAAAAAGTACTAGAGAAGCATCAGACAACCTATGTAGAATATTTGATAGGAATGAAAAGTGCACTAATTGGTTCTCTGACAGGGTAGCTGATGCATGGAACAGACTCCCAAATTACATTAAAGCAAATACTAGTTTAGATATTTTTAAGAACAGCCTGGTCACTTATTATGGGAACAAGTGTTTTCGTATATTGGCAAGCCAGAAGGGCATTAAGGCCCATGCTTGAAATATTTGTATCTATGTCGTATGTATGTTGTTGGCACTAACTAGAAAACCTTTTCCATTTCCTAACATACGATTTTCTAGCAGCAGGCTTTCTTGCCTCCAGTACATGCTGCACAGCCTCAGAAAACAGGTGCCTAAAGGGAATTAAGACCCTAACATTAGGCAGTCACTTATAGCTGATTGAGGGTGGGTGCTTGATTAGAACAAGCATATCTTTTATATTTATGTGCTTGCACCTGTCCATGATGTCCCCAACACCTTTTTGAAATTGTTCCTCAAGCAAAGTTCCAGTCATCTATGTTGACTGACTGCTTTGGAGCAGGAGGGGAGAAGGGGATACTTACATTTTGGGATATTTGCTGTGTCCACCAAGACAATTCTCTTTTGACAAATCCCACAACTGAGATTTGAAAAAATAGTGGATGCTGGTCCTGGGACAAGAGAGACATCAGATACCATTGCATCTTTCTCATGTGGCATCTTGCCAGGGGTATCATGAGAATTAGAGATGCCATGAGACCCAAAATTCTACGGTAATCATTCACAGTGACCAAAGTCTGAGTGGAAAACCCTAGAAATACACCTAAAAATAGATCTGCTTTGGCGTCTTCTTTACCTGGAACAAAGGGAAAGAGGAGTACTTATATTAATTGCAAGAGGAGCTCCAAGAGTAATAGAAGATAAAAAAAAGATAACAATGGCAGATTTGCAGTGCTAAGGTGTTACTGACAAGGGAGGAGGACTACATTGGCATGTATGTACATTTAAGGTTACCACCTGTCCCACTTTGCGAGGGACAGTCCCTCTTTGGGCAGTTGTGTCCTGACAAAAAATTGTAAAAATGGCAAATGTCCTGAGATTTTAGGACAAAATTATTTCCTCTATTTTATGTAATAGTCGCATAAAACAGTTATTCTGTATCTGAAATACCTAAATGTTATAAGAAACAGAATAAGCAACTAAAATGCTACAAGAATAAGCTTTTATTTAAAAAAAGTTAAGTTCTATCCTTTGTACTGGCCGTGGGTATGTGTTGGTCTGTAAAATCTGATGTTTGTACCAAAAATGTCCCACTTTAGCCATTTGAAAAGGTGGCAACCCTATGCACATTCCACCTAAATCTGCTGTAGTGGAGCTTAAGAAAATTCTAGGAGAAATAAATCAGTTTTCAGCAAGGAATACTACTTACAGATGGGAACTGGAACTTGATTTGCAGCAGTGAAGATGTGCCTGGCGGGAGCAGAAGGGAAAATATATCAAATGAGGGCAATTTTTTGAAGAAATGTATGAAAATATTTGTCATGGAAGATGTGAGTTCAATAACAGGAGTTCAGAGTGAATTTACATATTATTCCCCAAGATATAAAAACTGGGCTAGGCTAGGCTAGACAGAATTTACATTTCAACGGGAACATGTGCATTTAATTGAAGGTCTTAATACACACCAAATAACTATTTCAGATCATGTGCCAATAATACCCAAAATAAAAACACAGATCAATGAAATAAAAATGAGACATTGGCACTTTCCCATCTATCTGTTGACCCATCTATCTATTGAAAAGAGAGGAATTTAAGGAATGGGTAGTGGAGATTATTCAAGTAGCTGTTAAAAGAGATGACAGAAATTTCTTCTGAAAATATAGCTAGGGAATAGGATAAAATTACGGTGGAATTTGAAAACAGGGTGGAAATAAAAGAAAGGGAACTATGGTTAAGAAATAATTATATAGAGGGACTGACAAATGTGAAAGTATTGCAGAATAGTGGGAATTTCACAGAACAAGAAGAGGATCAACTGCAGAATGCTAGGCAGAAAATAAGGGATTACCTCAATAATATGCACAAGCTTAGAAATACTGCTGTTAAGCAACAGTTTTTTTATAACACTAACAAATGTAATGACTGCAACAGTGAAACACGAAGATTGGGAAAGAAAGTTGGCAGATGAATGGTCTGATTAAGAGCCACACTGGATATTACCTTAGGCATGAAAGATGGATTGGTCCTGAGAGCCACCCTGTCCGGATGGAAAATAATGAAAGGCTCCACTGCCATAATAGCCTGTAATTCTGAAATCCGTCTAGCTGAAGTAACCGCTAAATGAAAAGCTGTTTTCCAGGAGAGATATTTTAAATCTGCAGTAGCAGCTGGTTCAAAAGGAGGTACAGTGAGTTTGTCCAAAACAAAATTGAGGTCCCATGCAGGAGTTGGCGCTCTCCTGGGAGAGCTTACATTTTTTGGCCCCTCTGAGGTACTGCTTTAGCAGAGGATGAGAAAAGAGGGGGGGGGTTCTGTGTTGTAATGCGCTGAAATGGCAGAGGCATGGATTTTTATAGAAGAAAAAGATAGACCCTTATGAAGCATCTCAGTTAAATATTGCAGAATCTGAGGAATATCGGGCATTGCTCTGCTTATTCCTTGTGCTTGGTTCCAGGCACAGAATCTTTATCATTTGTCAGCATAAGATTTTCTACTACTAGGCCTTCTAGCCTCCAGAATGACATCCATCACAGGTTTGCTGAGAGATGTAACTGGTGAAATTAATTGATTAGCCATGCTGCAAAATTCAGAGTTTGGAGCCGAGTGTGCAGAATTTGATAGTTCTGCTGAGACAGTACGTAAGGTGTCAGAGGCAGGTACCACGGAGGAAGGTGTGACATATTGCGTAGGAGCGGGTACCAGTGTTGGCGAGGCCAGTCTGGAGCAATCAGTATCATTTTTGGTTTTTCCTGTCTGACTTTTAGCAAGACCTTGGAGAGCAGAGGCAGAGGAGGAAAGGCATAGACTGATAGGTTTTTCCAGCTGAAGGACAGAGCATCCACTTTCTAAGCTTTTTTGTGATGAATTCTTGTGCAGACTTTGTCCAACTGATAATTCTGGGGTGAGGCAAAAAGATCTATGTCTGGGCTCCCCCATTTGTGTGTCAACATGCTGAAGATTTGTGGATCCAGTTTCCATTTGTGTGGGTCCATAAGATTTCTGCTTAGTGCGTCTGCCAGAGTATTTTGCTTTCCTGGCAGGAAGTGAGCTTGTAGATGTATTTGGTAAGTCAAGGCCGTGTTCCACAATGCCATGGCTAGTCACAAAGGGGGTAGGAGTGGATACCCCCCTGCTTATGTACCACATGACTGTGGTGTTGTCTGTCTTTATCAGTAGTTGTCCTGGATGAAGATAGTCATTGAAGGCTGTCAGAGCATTCTGTACAGTTAACATTTCTTTCTGGTTGATATGTAGGTGCATTTGATTTGGGCTCCATTGGCCCTGAATGCATCTTCCTGCCAGCTGCACCTCCCAAGCATAATCTGATGCGTCTGTAGTCAGGGTTTGGGCGGCAGGGGGTGGAGTGAATGACCGTCCCTTGTTTTGGTGGCAGGCCTCTGTCCACCATAGGAACTCTAGCTGAAGGCAAGGAATGATAGGAATCATTGTTTCCAGGCTGTGACAATGTTGACTCCATAAGCTTTTTAGGTACCATTGAAGTTTCCTCATATGCAGTCTTGCATATGGAATTATTAGAATGCAGGAGGCCATGAACCCCAAGGCCTGCAGAATTTGTCTTGCAGATAGCTGGGTTTCTGTGGCCACCTGTTTGAAGTAAGTCACCAATTGAATTTGTTTTTCTGGCGTAAAGTAGATCATCTGGGCAGTTGTATTCAAGCTAGCACCCAGGAATGTAATTATTTGAGAGGGTACCAGTTGTGATTTCTTTTCGTTTATGGTGTACCCTAGACAAGTTAGAAGTCTTTTTACAAACGCCAGATGTTTTAGAAGTGTCTCCTTGTTTTCTGCCTGAATCAGGCAATCGTCCAGGTAAGGATAAATTTGAATGTTTCTTTGTCTGCAAAATGCAATTACTGGTGCCATGCACGTTGTGAAGATTCTGGGCACAGTAGATAAGCCAAAGGGCAGTGCAGAGAACTGGTAATGCAAATAGCCTGCTTTGAAGCGGAGGCATCTTCTGCAAGATTCCCTGATTGGGATATGCAGGTAGGCCTCAAGTCTAGCGTTACCAACCAGGCATCCTTGCCTAGCATAGGCAGTAACTGTTGTAGAGTCAGCATCTTGAATTTTGGAACGTCCATAAGTCCAGAATTGGACACCATGATTTGTCTTTTCTGGGTACCAGGAAAAGTCTTGAATAAAAACCTTGTCCCTTTTCCTTTTCTGGCACTGGTTGAATAGCCCCCATATTCATGAGGGACATAACTAGTTTCTGGGCCCTTGCCCACTGATTTGGAGGCAAATCTAGCCATCCGTTTGGGATTGGCAACGTGTGGAAATGAAATCTGTATCCCTGGGATACTATATTTAAAACCCACTTGTCCTGGGTAATTAGTTGCCAGTTTTGTGCATGAAGTGCCAGTTTCCCCCCCAAAGGGGCAGCCAAAAGTTAAGTGCTTGGTGATTGCAGTGGAAAGTCATTGAGACTGTTTACTGTAGGAAGGTGCCTTGTTACTTCCAGATTTGGAGGTGGAGGCACCCCATTGTTTTGTTCTATAAGTTCCTTGTGGCTGAAACCTGGAGCCTTTGGAATGTCTGGGTTTGACCTGAGCGGCTCTGGTGGGTACTGGAAAGGACCAGTTCTTAGTAGGCCAGTGCCTACTGAACCTGGGCGGCTGCACTTGTAGGAAATCTTTTACAGTTTGCATAGATTTAGCTTTATCTTCCATCTTTTTCAAAACTTCTTCTGCCTTATTGCCAAACAGACTGTCTTGTTGTAAAGGAGCATCTAACAATTTTGCTTTAACATGATCAGGCAGATTTTGTTCCTTGAGCCAAGCATGCCTTCTTATCACAGATTCAGTTACAGCGGCCCTGCAAAAGGCCTCCAAGGAATCAAAACCACATTGCAAAGTATGCTTTCCAACTTGTTCAGCTGAATGCAATAAATCCTGCAACTCTTTATTTTCCACACAGTCAGAAATCAACATAATTTTCTGTTTAAGTAGGCCCATGACATGCTGCTGATATTTAAGCATATGAAATTGACAATTTAAAGCCCTGATTGCTAAGGTTGCAGACGTGTAAACCTTCTTACACCATCTATCCAGCGCCCTGGAGTCTCTATCAGAAGGGGCAGGATTTTTAGCAGTAGAAGCCTAAACGCCCTTGGGACCCTGAGAAATGGTTTCAAGGTCAGCAGTAGGGTTTTTAAAAAGGAATTTGTGGGAGTCAGGAACCCTGTAATATCTGTCTGGCTTACTAGGAGCCGGAGGCAGGGAATCAGAAGCCATGCTGGATTCTGAGAAAACATCAACAATGTCTAGAACAGGAGGTATAGCCAAAGGCCTATGCTGAGGAAGAAGGAAATCCCCAAGCCTCTTTTTAGATTCTGAGAAATCCTGACTCTCCCAGTGAAAGTTTCTCCAAAAGAAAAACCCTCAGGTGGAGAAGCAGAAGGGATGGAATCTTCTGCATCAGAGTCCTCATAAGGTGGAATAGATAATTCCTGATCAGAAGAGGAATCAGAAGAAATAGAAACCTGATCTGAAGATTCATAGTCAGTGCCTTGCCTAGGCCTCTTAGCAGGAGGGGGATGGGTACACCCCTGATCAAGGTAATTAAATCCTCAGCCATTTTGATCATTTATTTTTTAGGCATAGGGGCCTATGCACGTGGCCCAAGCTTTGTTTATTTAGACATGGAAGTTGATTTTGGCCTTAGTTTTGAAGATGGCGTTGGTTTAATATGCACATTTTTAGGCCTGAAAACACCCTCAGAAGCCGATGCCTGCTCAGCGGCTCCGGACCTATCTAAGGTAGAGACATCCACGGGTTCAATACTTAAAGTGTCTCGCGGCATACCGGACTCCGAATGGGTCTCAGTAGAGGCCTGCAAATCAAAAGTAGAGGGCATCAGGGGCTGTGAAAGCGCCTCAATGAATACCGGCGAACCAGCGACTGGCTTAGGGAGAAGCTTCGTTGTCGGTTTTGGACCTTGACAGTCTGTCTCTGTCTTTTTCTTTGCGTTTTTCAGGTATTCCACTAGTCGGATTGCTAACCGACGACATTTCTGGATAGTTAAATCTTGAGCCAAAATATTTTGATGCAAAAATATACCGATGCTTAACAGTGCATGGATTACATTTAGCACAAAAACGACAGCAAGGCACATTGTAGACAGGGTCTAGAGGCAAGGAATACAGTACAAATGAAAATCCTTATGAGGTATTTGATTCTCACAAGTAATACAATTATTAACTTTTACTGACATCAGTAAGGAGCAAGAAAAAGTTTCCCCAACGGGGTACTTAGCTTTAGGTTGAAGACTTCAGTTCTGAAACTCGAAAAAGAAAAATTCAGAAGTCGGCTGACCTGCACTTGCGAACTGCTTCTGCTTCGGGCACCGCGCGGCAAGAAAGACGGATGAAAATGGAGTCGGCTGCATGTTTTATACCCCTGATGACCTGATGTCATGGAAGAAGGGACGGCAACCGACGCAGGACCCAAGACTTTGGTAATCAGGCCAACTGAGGGCAACCTGCCAGCAGATTATCCAAATGTAATGACTGCAACAGTGAAACACGAAGAACATTGCTGATAGGAGTTCCCAGGGAAAGAATTCCTGGAACCCTGATTCAGTGGGCCACCTCTGCCTCTTCCTTGGCGTCTTCCATTATTAACCCCCCGCCCCTGCCCTGGGAAAAGTCATTGCCACGTGAGTCTTGGAAAGGTCCTTTGGACTTCTTGAACCATAGCCTCCCACTCTGCTGGTTCCTGGAGTAAGGCTGCTGGGGAGTTAAAAAGTGTATGCCTATGGCAGAAAGAGTTTTTCCATCTTTCTCACATATGGCTAGAGTCTCTAACTTTGGGACCAAATAGGGATGTTCCGTCAAATACAGCATTGACAAAAGAAGACTTGAATGGCTCCAGAAACTCACATAAGCAGATCCAGGCATGTCTCCTGACGGCTACACCTAAACCCGCTGCTCTTGTCTTCCCTTCAGCACCATGAGCAATTAGCCTCATGGACGAGTTGGAAATCGATTCAAGGGTGGCTAGCTGAGAAGTCACTTTGTCTCAAATCCCTTCAGCCATTGCTCCTAACAGAGTATCTGACAGTTCTTTAATCAGATCTCTCTGAAGCTTGGTAAAATGGGACATGTACTTCAAAGACCTGAGAGCGAAGGTTGATGAGACATAAACACGGCTACGAAATCTATCCATAGTCCTAGATTCTTTATTAGGAGGATGGATAGTAGGACGTTTGTCGGCAAGTTCCTTTTTGGTGGCTGCTGCTACCACCATGGCATTGTTGATCCTTAGGTACTGAAAGTATATGGTCCGGTCTCTTAGGGATTGGCTCAATGGAATCATGCCACTTCCAGGATAGCTGAGCTATTAGCTTAATAAGATAGTTAGTGGGCAGAGAAATCTAAGTGGTAGAGGGCTGGGCACTAAAAGCCTCAAGGTATACTGATTCCTCTGAGGAAGGCTGGAGGGAAGTCCAGCCACCCCTCGGTTTCAGGATCTCTAGGATGTCCCAGAAGGAAACATCATCAGGGAGAGACTTGGGGAACCTTCCCTTCATAGAAATCAGTATCTTTCGTGAATGACTTCTCAGGGGAGTCCAAGTGCTTCCTCTTGCACTTTCTCTTCATAGGAGCCTCTTTGGTGGGATGCTTCGGAGAGGTATCCGAGGAGGACATAACCACTGTGTTTAGATCCTGAGACTTTTGTGCCCTCTGTTTCAGAGAAGAGGCTGGAGGAAGCTCCGGTCGAAGGGAAAGGCCAGAGGTTTGTTTTGACATGCTTGGCAATGACTGATTGCCTGCAATGGACAAGGCCCTCTCCATGGTCTGGAAGGCAGGACTTCCACAGACGGATGGGAGCCCGAACTGTGGTCCCACTCCACACACAGGAAGTTGCTTCAGAGGCCGAAGCTGGGGTCATGCTTATATATGCAGAAACATGGAGGGGCATGGACGGCTCTGAAAAAGCTGAAGTCAAAACCAGCCTCCAACAAAGCTGCAACCTCGAGGGGTCTCCAGATCAGACAAACCCGAAGAACTCTGGGTAGTTATCTGTGTCGGAGAAGGAGCGCTGGTCGGCATTGAAAAAGTCGAGGCCAGGATGGTTGACACCAAAGACTACAAAGTCTCAGTTGGACTTAGAGGAGGAAGAAAGACCGGGGTGGAAGTGGGTAAGGTTCCAGTGCCAAAAGTCCTAGGAGTCGTCACCAAAGATAATCCCTCACCACAAGGAGCTGATCCCCATCCTCATAATATCAGATTCAGTTAAGCTCTTGGTGGATCAGTTGTAGGAAACAGAAGGAGATCTGGCTGGATGTCTCTCCAGGAATGGACTCTGTGGCCAGTCCGCAATGGGGTCCACTGAGGGAGAATATCTGGTCTGTGGAAATTGTTTGAATGAAAACTCTTTCAGTTCCTGGGTTTTCAGTGTTGAGGTGAAGGAATCCCAAAGTTGTAATTGGCACCAAAGTTGGTGCCGAAATAGGCAAGACGGCAATGAGGGTTGAGTTGTCTGACCTATTGGTTCCGAGGAGACTTTAGGAGTCTTCGCTACTTTAGGTGGCGGTTCTGAAGAAAAGGTCGGAACCGACTGACTTCTCTTTTTAAGCTTCTCCCGTTTACTGGAAGAAGAGGAAGCAGCAGAAGGAGAACTGGCATCTGTTTTAGATCCAGATAAGGACTCTTCAAATTCCGATTTAAGAAGACCTTTCAAAATGAGCTTATTTTTGTAGTTGGCTAGTGATCTATGGCTGAAGCTATGACAAATGGCACAGTCTACCTGCAAATGAACAGCCCCAGGACAATATACGCAGAGAGTATGTCCGTCAAAATTCGACATTTTGCTGTCACATTTAGGACACCTCAGATACACTCACACACTCACACACACGTACAGAATAATGCTAAAAGGGAAAAAGTGTTAAAAAAAAGTTGGGGTTTTTTTAGGCACAACACAGAGGAGGAAAAACCAACAAAGGTACTAAAGAAATACCAGTTAAGGTAATAAGGAAATGCACCAACTATAGTATGTAAAACCTACCAAAAGGTAAATATAATAGACATATGCACACACTAACTAGAATTTAGAGGAGTGGGTAGATACAGAAAGGGAAAGAAATTAACAGCTACTGATAAGGAAAGACAAGAAAAACTTAAGTTTAGAAATTTGCCATCACCTGAGAGCTAAGGAAAGAACGTGTCTGGCAATATGAAGCAGCAAATGAGATTTGAGGTAATTTGGTGAGGAGCATTATGAGTAGAGCTTAGGTCGAGAGTTTTGGGAAGGCACGAGCTGGAATAACTGCCGAGTCAGTTCGGAACTCAACCCACCGTCAAGGATTATGTGAAGATTGACAACATCAGATTATATATTAAGTGCGTTGGCATTAAGGTACAGCAGTGGGGTTACTGGTGGATCAATACAGTGCATTATCTTCCACACATCAAGGGTAGAGAATGAAAGACTGATAGAGGGAATAAAATACTCTGGAATAAGAAGAAACAGTAGTTATGTACGTTACATAATACTGGATCCTTCCACACACATCCATCTGACAACAGATGGGTCATAGAGATGCTTGCTGGATCGGAACATGCAAAACTAGTCCTCTGACCTCAAGCACCTTTATATTGAGTCTTCCCATAATGCCTTGGTGTGTGACACTACCTCAGATAGAGTTTGTTGCCAAGAAAGAAAGGACTAATAGGACAAGTTATTTGAAATATCCTACAGGTCCTATAGAGTGGCAGTTTGGATGGAGGGAGGGCTGCTGTACTGGATGGAGTAGATTAAAGTCTCTAGCACTATGTTAAGTATGTAGCTACTATATTGCATTCATTCCACCTGCCCAATCCAAGTGATAGCTGAAAAACCTTTGCTAAAGAACATCTGGGGATAGGTGAAAATTCTCTGCTAAAGGACATCTGGGTGGCATCATGACTGGAGACCTTTGATGACAGCAACTCTAAAGGAAGACCTAGACCTCGAAATACTACTGAATTTGTAATGCTTAGTAAAGGTGTGCAACATAGACCATGCTGCTGTTGCTGCTGTACACTGACAGCACTCAATCCATTACCATACTTACGATGGTGGCTAACTTCCCTCTGCATTCTTTCAGGAAAACCCTTTCTTCTACAGTCACCTTTGAGGGTGTTCAAGGATGCCTTCTCCTGGAGGAGGTGCACTACAGGGTGAGAATGGTCCAAGGGTTATAGAATGTTCAACATGCCAGCCTTTACATTAATGTCTTGGAGCTGCAGGCAGTTCTCTCTGCACTGCAGGAACTACAGGACTTCCTTCTTCCAGGGATGATCTTTATTCAGACCAACAGCATGACTGTAGTTTGCAAGCGAGAAAGAACCAGATCACACCCTTTATGCCAGGTAGCCATGAGAGTGTGGCAGTGGAAGATTGTTTCTCTTTGATTTCTAATAGTAATGTACATTCTCCTGCGGTAAGATAAAAGGTCAATGCCCCGAACATGAGACTGGCTCCCAGATAGAGGCACAGAAATCTCTAGGAGGCTTTGGCTATTTTGATGTGGAGATAGGTATCCAGGAGATTGATCGAGCACATCCAATCAATTACCTATACATAAGGTAAAACTGACTGCACCGTGACCATCCTGAATGGTCTTCTTTAAGTAGCTAAGTGGCTGAGGTCCAGAACTGTCCCTGCTTTTCTTTGGAACCAAAAAGAACATTAAGAAAGATCATGACCATGTCTTATCTGGTAAGACCTCTTGGATGGCTTTTTTTTGAATCAAAGACATACTTTCTCTTTTGGCTACTTTTAGTTGGTGGGATGGTACATCCAAATATGGCTGCCTTAACTGGGTGGCAGGCTGGGAGAAAGGTTCTAGTATAACCGGTGGGTACTACCCTTCTTACCCACTTGTCCTGTGTGATGATCATCCATGCAGTAGGACAGAGAGAGAAGCAACTCCTAACTGTTTTCACGGACAGTGAGGCTGCCCGTTAGAAAAGGGCCTACAATAACCTTTTTTAGTAGACATCCTCAGCACCGTGCATGCATTGGTTAAAAGGACTACCTCTGCCATGCCCTACCCCCCCTTCAGAAGCACACTCAAAGAGTTGACACTTGGCTTTTCTGAACCACAGAGATCTGAGCTCCATTTGGTTCCTGTTAGATCTGAGACCCCTCAAACATCACAACTCCAATGGCAGAAAGCATTCCCCCATCTTTTCTGCTCTTCTGCATCTTCTCCTTCACATTAAGGACCAAACAAGGATGATCCATCATAGGAGATTACTAGGCTATCGACCTGGAGGTCATTAAAAGCCTAGCCATGTTAACCCAATATAATACTGTAGAGGTACTAGTCAATACCAAAGACTGCATTTATTGATGACTGCCCATGTCCAGGAGGGCTGTGTAAGCTATCCCCACAAAGAATTTAAGGTGTCCCATCCACTCATCCAGGTTCCTCTTGAACAGTGTCATAGAGGTGCTCTGTTTCACATTTCATGGGTACTCAGGGTATTGTTATTGATTTGATAGTGTGAAGGGACATTGTTTGTGCCAAAGGGAATGATTATGCATTTCTTTGCATTCAGTTTGAGACCGTGACTAATACACCAGTTGTTAGTCTGTGTGAGACCATCCTGGAGTATACTGACATCATTTGGGGATTCAATGATCACACCTAGTTTGCAGTTGTCTGCAAACTTGGTCAGCCACAACCCTTTAGTTTTGACCTGAACTTCTGAGAAGTACATATCAAACAGTAGGGTGTCCAGCACTGATCCCTGTGACACCCCACTGACAACAGGGTTGCTGGTTGATGTGAAGTCACCCACTTTGATAGTGTGTCCGGTTTGTGAGCCAGTTGCCAATCCATCTTACAATGAAAGGATTTACATTCAGTTTGCCAAGTTTATTGGTAATGCCTGAATGTGTGATTGTATCGAAAGCCTTTGCCAAGTTGACGTATGCTGTGTGCACAGATTTGCCCTCATCAATGGCCATAGCCACACTTTCAAAGAACTCCACCAGATTTAACAGGGAGGATCTGCCCTTCACAAAGCCAAATTGGGTAGGATCCAGGGTTTGGAGGTCACCTATGTCTTTATTTATGAGGTCCATAATGACATGTTCTATAGCCTTACAGATGAGGCTGGTCAGGCTTATGGATCTGTAATTCCCTGGGTGTGTTGCTAGGCCACCTTTGTGGAGGGGAATAACTGTAGTTGTTCTCCATTCCACAGGAACAAAGCCTGTGGTTAGGCTATGACTGAAAAGGGTACTTAGTGGTGATGCTACTCCATGTTTTAGCCTGTTTAGAAGACTGCCTGGGGATGTCAACTGGTCCCATAGAGGCCATGTTCTTTGTCTTGGACAGGACTTTGAGGACCTGCTCTTCAGATATGTAAGGTGGGGGATGGGGAGTTGGAGGAAGGTTTTTGGTAAGTTAGGAGGGGATAAGGGAGTGAAATTTTCACCAAACCTATCCGCTAGCAGGTTCACTATCTCTGTGGGGTCAGTGTGTGTGATAATGTTGGCCACCAGTTCTGCAAATGCTTAGGTCCTATCCTTTAGGTTATGTACACAGCTGTAAAATGCCTTATGGTTGTCTTTGGCAGTACTTGCTAGTTTTCTCTCAAAGGAGCTCTTGGAGGATTTGACAAGTTGTCCTATTTGCCTGTTACGGCTGAGGAGGGGTGCTTTTCCGTTGTTGGGTCCTTGTCTGTTTTCTTGGACAGCACCTTTTTGTATTTATTGTAGAGTTTGTTGACACTAAGTCCACCATGCAGCCTGATTTTACTTGGAGTTTTGGCCTTGATTCTATCTGGTACAACTGAGTTTATACACTTGTGTGAGTGATTGTACGGGGCTTTAGTATAAGCTTCGGCAGAGTTACCACTTTCAGCTTGGAGTGGGGCTTGAAATGCATTTATCCCTTCACCCAGGAGGGTAAAGTTTGCCTTGGTGAAATTTTTTAGTCTGATTTCACCCTTTGTGAGTTCTGGTGTTAGTGTCAGTTTGAAGGTGACTGATTTGTGGTCAGTTTTAACTAATGAGGGTCCAAAAGTTGCAGCAGTGCATCTGTTTGACATGTTGGTGAGGACCAGACCTAGAATGTTTGTTTCTCTTGTCTGGGTATGGACCATTTGCTCCAGGGCATTTAAATTCACACTGTCAAGGAACTTTTGTGCTAGTCAGTTGGACTAGAATAGGTTTAAAAGTTGATGGTGGGATAACTGAAATCCCCCATAACCAGTGTGCTTGGTAAAATTTGGATTATCTTCAGTTTGGTTAAGTAGGCATCATGGGTATCGTGACCCATGGAGGGGGAACCACAACTGGCTAGGACTTGAATGGGAGTCTTATCCACCATAACCTGGAGTAACTCCATGGAGTTGTCCAGTCTAACCAAAGTGAATTTATCTCTGCCTTTTTTGGTTTTCACACGTTCATTTTGTGGTCTAAAGGTGTGGAAGGCATTGTAGCCTTGTAGGTCTGTGGTACTCTCTGAGGCCTTAAACCAGGTTTCTGTGACTGCACAGACATATGCATCCTCTAGTGATAAAAGTGCTTCCAGGGAGTGAAGTTTTTGGTTTAAGATCCTAGCATTTAGCAGCATGACCCTTATTTATTTCTGACTGGTTAATTTCACATTAATAATGCTGTTTTGGAGATCTTGCCTAAAAAAGGCACTATGGGGGAGACAAGAACCTTTGCCAGTAGCCAAAAGCCTAGGGGTGCCAGGTGCAAACCATCTCTGGCAAAGCAGCCAGGTTTGTCAATCATGGCTTCACAGGCAAACAGGAACAGGATCTCCTTGGAATGACACCAAAAACTAAGCCAATTATTAAAATCAATCGTTTTTTGTTTATACTGTGGCATCATTCTAGGTAAGTGTAGTATGCAGCTCAAGGTTAGGGACATACCGGCCTGGGACACATACTCAGAGAACTTGACCATGTCTCTCTTCATATAGTTCAGTGAGGTAAGTCTCAGGTTATTCACAACAACATCAACTACGACAGAATCATAACTGTACTTGTTGAGAGATCTGTGTGGATAAGGCATTAGAAAACAATGCTTTAAAGTTGTGAACAAAGTCACATAGGTGATGCCAGGCTTGATGGCTTACTGTAATGCCTGCTCCTGCACCAAGAGTCCCTCCTTCAGCTGCATTATGCAGGAGCCTCATGAATATGTTGGAAATATTAAACATCATGTCCATAGCTGTTTCCAACTGCTTTTTGAAACCTGATATAGGTGGTCTTCTTAGAGTGGAAAGTGCTTAATGTGCCAAATCTCTCCGGTAGCAATTCATATGAATGGCACACTTCGACATTCTATGTGCAAACGGCCCTGAAGAAAACACCAACTTCCCTAACCTGTCCATAGCCTTAGATTACATATTGGGTGGGTGAACAGCACCTGGACCCTCAGTCAGTCTTTTTTAGTAGCCACTAATGGAATCGGCCACAGGTCCCTTGGCTCAAAACTGCCTGTCCATGGAAGGCCTGAGAATCTTTTCTGGTTTACTGCTTATGGACTCACATGTATCAGGCTCCTGCCAAGACCTTCCCATGATGTAGAAGGGGCTGAGCTGTAAACCCCAGAAAGGCCCTCCTCATCCTGAGAGAGTGGGTCACTGAGCCAAGATCCCCTCAGCCTCACTAATTCTGGGACCTTACAGAAACTGGTGTCTTCTGGAGGGGACGTGGGGGGGCCCTCTCAAGCTTCCTAATCAGTGTCTGAAGTGATCCCTTCCAGTAGGGAGTCAGTGTGCCTCCTTTTGCATGTGCTCTTTCGTGGAATATTGGGGTGGGTGAGATCGGACTCCTGAGAGAACACATCCTACAGCTGAACAGGGGTCTGGGATGGAGAGATGATAAAATCAGCAATCAAAGAACAGTATTGCTAGAAATGAATTCATCCTCAAGTCTTGGTGAGTTCCTTCACAAGGTGGACTCTGTTTTTCCAAAATCTCAGAAAGACGACATTGATATATAGACTGTATTTTATACAGCATATACCATGGACAGAAGTAGGTTAAAAAAAAGACAGCTTGGTGCACAATTCCCAGGTTAAAAAGTGTCCAGTCCTGGTAGGTGCACTGGTGCCAGGACTAGAAAAAAATGACAGTGCAGAATCCTGAAGACACTGAAATATTCCTACAATGGCATTAAGTCAGGCTCGGAGGGGTACAGAACATTCTAACTCCACCATTTTGACCCCGGCATTAACGGACTGCGAAATATCTTTAAAAAATAGAATATACCAATCTACAATTACTAAATTACGCAAACCGAAACAAAACTAAAACAACTTCTACAAAAAAAAATCACCACTACCAAACTACAAAACCGAACATAGTGCATTGCCATTGTACTGAGCATTGTGTGTGACAAATATCTCCCTAAGAAACAAGAGGGTTGCCATCATTCATAGCAGGAGTGACTAAAATACAACCACCATTAAAAGTTGATCCAGGCACCACAGAACAGATCAAAGTAAAAATCTTTGCCAACTTAAGCTTTCCCCTAAAACAATGAACATGAGTCAAAAACAATAAATGTAATGTGATCATGAAATGTTATAAAAACGCCTACTAGAACCGATTTCACAGTGAGATAATATTCCCAGGAAAAAAGTCTTAGTTTAGTTTCTTGTGACAGTATTACAAGTCAGGCAGGAAGCATAGTCATTAAAAATAAAATAAAACAGTTACAGTAGAGTTTCATCACAGCAGAATAAGAAAATGTAGCTACTGCCACCTACTGACTCCAATTTTGCTATGTAAATATTCTGATTAAAGTGCTTTTATTCAAGTTAATTTGGACACTATTTAATTTTTGTGTGGGTTTATTTATTTATTACATAAAATGCTTTTATTAAATTTAATTGGGGTTGAATCATACGGTGTCAAACTGTCCAATAAATATTCTCAAAGACAATAAATGTAAATTTAAATATGAATGTGTATATAATTGCATTGGGGTCAAATCATCCAGGGTCAAACTGTCCTGCTTTCTCAGGAGGAGGATGGCCCCTATGTTGTAGAAGAAAGTAGCAGTCCGCAAAAACTGACAGCCATAAAGATGATAGGACTTTTGAGGATAAGAAAGAAATTATGTATTGTTACTATTATGCAAGACCACCAGAATTTTCAGACAGAAGGCATTTAAAAAGATTACGAGAAATTACAGGAAAGAAAAATACTTCACAAGAAAAAATGTCAAAAAGCTTCAAATGCAAGTTTGTGTCTGTTCATTAATACAACAGATTCGAGAAAAAAATTATATAGACCAAGAAACTTTGGGCCGTTTGGAAAAAGAAGCAACTGAGGAAGTGCGAATACATAAAGAACAAAACCTAGAGATTTTTGAAAGGTATGAAAAAGAAACATGGACATGGGAAGGAGAGAGAGATCTGACATGGTGTAACATTTACACAAAAGCAGAAAGCCAAACTAATCAATACAAAAAGCAGCTCCAAAGATATTTGAAGAAAAATACAGGCAAAGGCAAGAAAATTTCACACACACACACACACACACACACACACACACACACAATGATCGTAAAGAGGAAACATGGAACAGAAATATTGGAAAAGAAGTTAAAAAAAAATAGAATACGATGTTATGGAATACCTGCAAAGTGAAAGATTTAGTGTAGAAAGTAACACAGGTTATGTCACAGCATGATGGAACAATAAGTCCCCAAAGTAAGGTAGAACTGGTGGAAAGGGAGACTTCTGAAGAATAAATATGGACATGGGAAATAGAAAGAGATTTACTATGGTGCAATATTTATGCAAACGAGAAAACAAAATTAATGAATATAAAAAAAGCAGCACTGAAGTTATGTGAAGAGAAATACAGGCAAAGGCACCACTTAAAAATTAAGAAAACAAAGAGGAAAGTAGAAAAGAGGATTAGTAATGGAAAAGTTAAAGAAATAGAAAAGTACAGTTGTGTACACTTACCATAAATGTAGATGTTAGAGTGTATTCACTGTTGCAGTCATCACACTTGGGTTATCTGCCTGCAGGTAGTCCTCAGTCGGCCCGAATACCAGAGACTTAGTATTTCTGCGTCGGATGCTGTCGCTCCAGGACTGACATCAGGTAGTCAGGTGTATAAAAACAGGCAGCAGACGCCATTACATCAGTTTTTCTTGTCCCAAATGTCAGGAGCCCCCCAAATAGGGAGCTAAGTTATGGTGGGGAAAACACCACCAGTAAAAAGTAAATACCAATACCAAAACCCCTGAAGGGGGGAGTAAAAGGCATAGAGAGTTTAGTGAGAGAGAGAGAAAAACCAGGACTGCAACAGTGAATACACTCGAACATCTACATTTATGGTAAGTGTACACAACTGTACTATGTTATTCATGTTTCACTGTTGCAGTCATCACACTTTGGTAGATTCCCAAAGCTGAAGAAGGGTGGCGGCAGTCAAGAAGAGTTAGGGCTGGCTAGAATGCGTTGCAGGACTGCTGTTGCAAAACCTGCCCTGGATTTGGAAAAGCTAGGTAGGTGGTAATGCTTGGTGAAGGTGCGTACAGAACTCCGGATAGCAGCTTCCAGGATGTCCCTAGTAGGGACACCCCTGAGAAATGTTGTAGAGGTAGATGTTGCCCTAGTGGAATGTGGTCTGACCCCCTTAGGGGTTGGTTTCCCATGGGGCTTGTAGCAGAAATGGATGCAATGTGCTATCCATATGGAAACTGTTTGCTTTGAAATGGCCTTGCCCTCTGCCCCTGTTGCAAAGCTGACTAGTAACTGGTCAGATTTTCTGAAGGGCTTAGTCCTATCAAGGTAGAATCTGAGCTGTCTGTGCACGTCCAAGGAGTGCAGGATCCTTTCCCCTTTATTTTGAGGATTAGGGAAGAAGGTTGGCAAATGTATGGATTGGTTGAGAGCCACACTGGACACCACTTTAGGCATAAAGGAAGGGTTTGTCCTGAGGGAAACCCTGTCAGCATGGAAAATAATGAAGGGTTCCACAGCCATAAGTGCTTGTAGCTCAGACACACTTCTAGCTGAAGTGATGGCCAGAAGCAATGCTGTTTTCCAAGAGAGGAATATTAATTCTGCTGACACTGCACGCTCAAAGGGGGGGGGGGTGAGCTTTTCCAGTACAAAGTTAAGGTCCCAAGCAGGAGTGGGTGCTCTCCTTGGTGGACTTAAGTTGTTTGCTCCTCTCAGGAACTGTTTGATAAGAGGGTGTGAGAAGAGAGGTGGATCAGTGCTGTAATGAGCCGAAATGGCTGAGGCATGTATCTTAATGAAGGAGAAAGACAGGCCTTTGTGGAGTAGATCTGCTAAGTAATCCAGGATTAGAGGCAAAGAGGGCAGAGTTGTGTCCTCTCCTTTAGATAGAATCTAGGAGCAGTACATTTTCCACTTATCAGCATAGGATTTTCTTGTACTGGGTCTTCTGGCTTCAAGAATGACTTTCAGCACCTGCTTGCTTACGGTTGCTGGGGGAGAATTCAAGGGATTAGCCAGGCTGCAAGATTTAGGGTTTGCAGTTGCGGATGCAAAATCTGTCCTTCCTGCTGGGAGAGCAGGGTTGGGTTCTGGTGTAGGTGCCAGGGTACCGGTGGGTACCAGTGCTGGCTTGGCCAGTCAGGGGCAATCAAAATTGTCCTTGGTCTGTCCTGTCTTATTTTGAGTAATACTCTTGGGAGAAGGGGCAGAGATGGGAAGGCATAGATTGAGAGATTTGCCCACTGAAAAGATAGGGCATCCACTTTCCAGGCCATGCTGTGAGAGTTCCTGGTGCAGAATTTGCTGAGCTGGTGGTTGCAGGGAGAGACAAAGAGATCCACCTCTGGGGTCCCCCATTTCTGAATCAGAAGGCTGAAGGTGCTGGGTTCTAATTGCCACTCCTGTGGGTCTAGAAGATTTCTGCTTAAGTTGTCTGCCAGTGAGTTTTGTTTGCCTGGCAGGAACTGAGCTTGCAGATAGACTTGCATGTCCAAGGCCATGTTCCACAGGGCCATGGCTAACCTGCAGACTGGGTAAGAGTGGGTTCCCGCCTGCTTGTTGATGTACCACTTAACTCTGGTGTTGTCTGTTTTTATTAGTAGTTGTCCTGGAGAGATTAGGGATCTGAAAGCTGTCAGGGCATGCTGCACAGCTAGCATCTCTTTCTGGTTGATGTGCAGATGAATTTGACCTGGGCTCCAGTGGCCCTGAATACATTTGCCATCCATGTGTGCTCCCCAAGCATAGTCTGATGCATCTGTGGTTAGGGTCTGGGTGGTGTGGGGTTGAGTAAAGGGCAGTCCCTTGTTGTGGTTGCATGCTGCTACCCACCAAAGAAACTCTGTCCTTAGACAGGGTATGATAGGAATGACGGTTTCCAGGTCCTGAGAATGTTGGCACCAAAGACTTTTTAAGTACCACTGAAGTTTCCTCATATGCAGTCTGGTATATGGAATTAGCAGGATGGATGAGGCCATGAACCCTAGGGCCTGCAGGATTTTCCTTGCAGATAGCTGGGTTCTGGTGGCCATTTGTTTGAAATAGGCTGTCACATAGACTTGTTTTTCTGAAGCGAGGAATGCCATCTGGGATGCTGTGTCCAAGCTTGCTCCCAGGAATATAATCTTTTGACTGGGCACCAGTTTTGATTTCTTTTCATTGATGGTGTACTCCAGGGATGTGAGAAGGTTTTTTTTACAAATGTCAGGTGCTGCAACAGCAATTCCTGACTGTCCACCTGAATCAGGCAGTCGTCCAAGCTACAGGTAAATTTGCATATTTCTCTGCCTGCAGTAAGCAATCGCTGGAGCCAGGCATTTTGCGAATACTCTGGGTGCAGTGGATACACCTAAGAGAAGTGCAGAGAAAGTACAGTTTTGTACCTACCATAAATGTAGATGTTCGAGTGTACACCCTGCTGCAGTCATCACACTTAGGGTTATCCTGCCATCAGGCGGTCCCGCAGTCGGCCGGAATTCCAAAGTCTTGGTCCGGCGTCGGTTGCTGTCGCTTTTTCCCTGACGTCAGTGCGCCAGGGGTATATATAATGCATCCAACTCCATTTTCTTCAGTTTTTCTTGCCCCAGATGTCAGGTGCCCTCAAAAAGGTGGTCAGTAATTAGTACCAAATTGAGTTAATTTTGCACAAACACAAAATCCCTCCAGCTATAAGCAAATACATCAGGAAGGTATTATAGAGATTTAGCCAGTTAGATCAGAGGGGATGGAAGGAGGGTAACCTGGACTGCAGCAGGGTGTACACTCGAACATCTACATTTATGGTAGGTAAAAAACTGTACTATGTACATCGTGTTACCCCTGCTGCAGTCATCACACTTGGGTAGAATCCCAAAGCTAAGGATGGGTGGAGGAGTCATAGAGGGTTAGTGGAGGCTAGAAGGCCCTGCAGAACTGCAGTGGCGAAGCCCGCCCAAGTCTTAGAGTAAAGTGGTAAGTGATAGTGTTTGGTAAAGGTGTGTACTGAACTCCAAGTTGCAGCTTCCAAAATCTCCTTGGTTGGAACCCCCCTGAGGAAGGCTGTAGATGTAGCTGTTGGCATTGATCTTAGCTGTAGTTGCTTTGATACCTTTAGGCCCTTGGGAAATGATCTCTGGGTCAGCAGTAGTATTTTTGAAAAGACATTTGTGAGAGTCAGGTACTCTGTAGTACCGGTCTGGTTTCCCTAGGGGCAGAGGGTAAAGTATCAGGATTAAGACTGGATTCCATAAAGACATCAACAACTTCCAGGACTGGGGGTATTGCTAAAGGCCTGTGTTGTGGCAAATTTAGAAATTCTCTGAGTCTCTTTTTGGACTGAGGATAGTCTTTGCATTCCCAGTGGAAAAGCTCTCTTAAAGTATGCAAGGTTTCACCAAAAGAAAAGTCCTCTGGAGGAGAGGAAGAGGGAATGAATTCCTCTGCATCTGAATCCTCATAATCAGAAATGGGCATGTCTTCATAATCGGATACCTCAGAGTAGTCAGACTTTTGGTCTGTTGAAGCTGCTGGGGACTGGTCTCTTTCTCTTAGCAGGGGAAGGCTGACTTCCCCTAATCAGCATAATAAGGTCTTCTGCCATTGTAAACATTTGATGTTGTGGCAAGGGAGCAGGCGCATGTGCTTCGGTCATCGGTTTTCTAGGTGTAGTGTGTACTCTTGGCCTTAGAAAGTCCATAGTTTTAGGCAGAACTGAAGTCGTCGGTTTGTGTCGAACATTGGTAGTGCGAAGAACTTCCTCAGAAGCCGGTGCCTGCTCAGCGGCTTCAAACCCATTGAAGGTAGAGACATCCGCAGCTTCCATAGTCAAAGAAGAGTCTCGTGACATACCGGACTCCGAATGGGTCTCGGTAGAGGCCTGCGAATCCATTGAAGTGGGCATCAGGGGCTACGAAAGCGCCTCAATGAGTACCGGCGAACTGACGACTAGCTTAACGGAAGCGTCATCAGCAGCTTTGGACCTGTACGGTCTGTCTTTGTCTTTATCCTTAAGTTTTTTCGGAATATCGGTAGTCGGATGGGTTACCAAAGCCATTTCGGAATATGGAGATCGACAGTGAAAGTATTTAGTGACAATAAGGGTGCAGCTGAACAGAATATTTCACAGAAGATTTACTGGAACTTTCTGTTGAATGCTCACAGGAAACTGAAAATAAAGAATGTGCTGTGAGTCTGGAAGTAAAAGTTCTAACTGAATAGTTGCTTGATTTAATACACTTGGATAGACATATTAAGAAAGTACAGTTGTGTACACTTACCATAAATGTAGATGTTCGAGTGTATTCACTGTTGCAGTCATCACACTTGGGTTATCTGCCTGCAGGTAGCCCTCAGTTGGCCTGAATACCAGAGACCGAGTATTTCTGCGTCGGATGCTGTCGTTTCAGGACTGACGTCAGGGGTATAAAAACAGGCAGCCGACGCCATTACATCAGTTTTTCTTGCCCCAAATGTCAGGAGCCCCCCAAATACGGAGCTAAGTTATGGTGGGAAAAACACCAATAGCCCTGTAAGGGGTGAGCACCAGACCTAGAGAGAGAGAGAGACAAGGGGGCTGGAGGGTGGGAAA
Source organism: Protopterus annectens (assembly GCF_019279795.1). Taxonomy (NCBI): domain Eukaryota; kingdom Metazoa; phylum Chordata; order Ceratodontiformes; family Protopteridae; genus Protopterus; species Protopterus annectens. Next base: position 636,545,206 of record NC_056747.1, read on the forward strand.
AGTACAGTTTTGTACCTACCATAAATGTAGATGTTCGAAGATCCACATTGCTGCAGTCCTTACACTTGGGTAGTCCGCTGTCCTCGGTCGGCCCGAATATCAAAGTATTAGGCTGACGTCGGTCATGGCGCTTAAGACTGACATCAGGACGTCAGGGTACAAATGCGCATGACCGACGTCATATCCTCAGTCTTTTCTTGCCCCAGATGTCAGAAGACCCTAAACAGAAAGGTCAAAACCAAAAGACAGCCAAAAAAAAACCAACCACCCTTGTACTAACCATATGTACAATATATACAATATTCACAAAATGTACAACCCACACCACACAACCGCCTCTAACTACAGAGGGAAGGAGGGAGGGTAAATTGGACTGCAGCAATGTGGATCTTCGAACATCTACATTTATGGTAGGTACAAAACTGTACTATGTTCTTCATCTCACATTGCTGCAGTCCTTACACTTGGGTAGAATCCCAAAGCAGAGATAAGGGAGGATGGCAAACCTATAAAGCAGTAGGAGCTGCCAAAATGCCCTGTAAAATTGCAGTGGCAAAACCAGCCCTCGATTTAGAGTAAAGTGGAAGGTGATAATGCTTAGAGAAAGTATGCACTGAACTCCAAGTAGCTGCCTCCAAAATATCTTTAGTTGCCACCCCTTAAAAAGCTGTAGAAGTGGCAGTAGCCTAGTGGAATGAGGCCTAATCCCAGCTGGAATCTCCTTACCATGATGGGAATAACAGAAAGCAATACAAAACCCAATCCACTTAGAAATAGTTTGTTTTGACACAGGCTTGCCCTGAGAACCCAAAGCAAAAGAAACAAATAACTGCTGAGACTGCCTGAACCCTTTAGTTCTGCTCAAATAATATCGCAACTGCCTGTGTATATCAAAAGTGTGCAAAATCTTCTCCCCTATATTTTGGGGGTTTGCATAAAAAGTAGGCAAATGAATAGCTTGGTTTAAAGCCACACTAGAAACCACTTTAGGCATAAAGGAAGGATTAGTACGCAAAGATACCCTATCCTTATGGAAAATTAAGAAAGGCTCAACTGCCATAAGGGCCTGTAATTCAGAAACCCTTCTCGCAGAGGTAATGGCTAACAAAAAAGCAGTCTTCCATGATAAATATTTCAAGTCAGCAGTAGCTGCAGGCTCAAAAGGTTGTAGAGTGAGTTTCTCCAACACAAAATTGAGATCCCAAGCAGGAGTAGGAGCTCTCCGTGGGGTCTTATATTCTTTGCCCTCTAAGGAATTGCTTAAACAAAGGATGAGAAAACAATGGCGGGTCACAGTCATAGTGAGCAGAAATTGCTGCAGCATGAACCTTAATAGAAGAGAAGGACAAACCTTTGTCCAGTAACTCAGTAAGATATCGAAGAGCCACACTTAAATTAGGCTTAGAAACATCAAATGCCTTTGCTGCACTCCAAAATAAAAATCTCTTCCATTTATCTGCGTACACTTTCCTTGTACTAGGCCTTCTGGCTTCCAAAATAACATTCAAAACTTGCTGTGGAAGCTGAGACCCTCCAGGGTTTAAAACAGAATATGCCAGGCTGTCAGGTGAAGAGAGTGAAGTTTGACATTGAGTAAATGACTGTTCTCCTGAGACAGCAGGTGTGGAATCGAAGGCAAAGGCCATGGAGGCTCCCGTACCAGACTTCTCAGTAGTGGGTACCAGTGCTGTCGAGGCCAATCTGGAGCTATTAAAATCATCTTTGGCTTGTCCTGTCTGACCTTCAGAAGTACCTTTGGGAGGAGAGGCAGAGGTGGAAAGGCATACACATGAAGATTGCTCCAATTGAAAGAAAGAGCATCCACTTTCCAAGCTGTGGGATGAAACCTTTTGTGCAAAACTTTGGCAGCTGGTAGTTTAGTGGAGAAGCGAACAGATCTATGTCTGGAGTTCCCCATGACACTGTCAATTTCTGAAATACATGAGGATCCAATTTCCACTCGTGGGGATCCATAATTTGTCTGCTCAACACATCTGCTAAGGAGTTCTGTGCTCCGGCAGAAACCTTGCCTGAAGATTTAGCTGTAAACTGAGAGCAGTCTCCCACAAAATCATTGCTTGTCTGCATAGAGGATAAGAATGTGTTCCCCCTTGCTTGTTGATGTACCACATGACAGTTGTGTTGTCTGTTAGAATCAACACCTGCCCTGGAAGAAGTAAATCCTTGAAAGCTATTAATGCAAATTGGACTGCTAACATCTCCTTCAAGTTGATATGTAGATGTAGAAGTCTGGCAGGCCACGTGTCTTGTATCCACTTTCCATTTAGATGAGCTCCCCAAGCTTTGTCTGAGGCATCTGTCGTTAGAATCTGACTCGCCTCTGGCCGGGTCACAGAGAGTCCCTTGTTTAGGTGACATTCCTGAGCCCACCACAAAAATTCCTTTTGAATGCAAGGTATTATCTGAATGACAGTGTCCATATCTTGGCAGTGCTGTGTCCATACATTTTTGAGATACCATTGTAGCTTCCTCATATGCAGTTTGGCATTGGGAAGCACCAGAATACAAGATGCCATGAACCCCAAGGCTTGAAGGACTGTCCTTGCAGTCAGCCTGGACTGATGAGATAATTGATGGAAGTAAAGAGAAAGATTCTTTTGCTTGTCCGGGGTCAAAAAGGCCATCTGGGATGCTGTATTCAGTCTCACACCCAGAAAGCACATGTCCTGAGAGGGTACTAGACTGGACTTTATTTCGTTCACAGAATACCCCAGGCATCTTAGCACTGCTATCACATAGTGTAAATGATGAAGAAGTTCGTCCTTTCCTTGAGCCAAAATCAGGCAATCGTCCAAATAAGGATAGATCTGTATTCCTTTTAGCCTGAAGAAAGCTATCACTGGAGCCAGAACCTTCGTGAACACTCTGGGCAGTAGATAAGCCAAAGGGCAATGCAGAGAACTGATAATGAGAAGTCCCAGCCCGAAAACGCAGATACTTCCTGCAACTTAGCCTGATAGGAACATGAAGGTAAGCCTCCTTGAGATCCAGAGTCACCATCCAGTGATCTTTGCCCAGCAGAGGTAAAAGCTGTTGTAACGTCAACATTTTGAACTTGGGAATGTCCAGATAAGTGTTGAGGATAGATAAATCCAAAATTGGTCTCCACGTGTTCCCCTTCTTTGGTACTAGGAACATGCGAGAATAAAATCCTAGGCCCACTTCTGGCAGAGGGACCGGTTGTATGGCCCCTATTTGGAGCAGCAGAGAAATTTGTTTGTGAGCCTCTAGTCTTTGCTGAGGAGGAACGTCCGGCATGCCTTTGAAAGGAGGCAAGGTATGGAAATAAAACCTGTAACCTTGGTGTATGATATCCAATACCCATCTGTCTTGGGTAATCAACTTCCAATTTTCCTTGAAAAGTGCCAACCTTCCTCCCAAAGGTGCTGCCAGGCAAGAAGGATCTGGCAGCTGAAAAGGTAGGTCATTGGGCCTGTTTACGAAAGGACTGGCCCCTGCCCTCACCTGAAGATTGTGCAGGAGAACTCCTGTTCTAGGTCTGAAGGAGCTCTGAGCTCTGCCCTACCACGTCTAGATCTACCCCTAGACTGTGAATCATAAGAAGAATGCGTCCACCCTTAGCAGGCCAATTCCTACTAAACTTCGGAGGCTGGACTTGCAAAAAATCTTTAACAGTCTGCATAGACTTAGCCTTGTCTTCCATTTTCTTTAAGACTGACTCCACAGGTGAACCAAACAACACATCAGACTGTAAAGGAGCATCCAAAATCCTAGCCTTAATATGTTCAGACAAATTCTGATCCCTCAGCCAGGCGTGCCTGCGAAGAACTGACCCAGTGGCAGCCACCCTAGACGAGGCCTGTACAGCATCAAAACCACATTGTAAAGAATGCTTACCCACCTGTTCAGAGACATGTACCAAATCTTGTAGTTCCTTACACTCAATGCCTTCCAGAGCATCAACCTTAGATTTCAGTTGAGAAAGAAGATAGTTTTGAAATTTCAACATGTGAAACTGGCAATTCAAAGCCCTCATAGCTAAGGTGGAAGAAGTATAGACTTTCTTTCTCCATCTATCCAAAGCTCTGGCCTCTTTATCTGGAGGAACCGGATTTTTTACAACAGAGGCCTTGACACCCTTAGGTCCCTGACTAACAGTTTCTGGGTCCGCCCTAGGACTCTTATAAAGGTATTTATGAGCCTCAGGCACCCTATAATACCTATCCGGTTTAACAGGAGCAGGAGGCAAAGAATCAGGATTAAGTGAAGCCTCCGCAAACACATCCCCCACAACATCCAGAACAGGAGGTATAGCCAAAGGCCTATGCTGGGGTAAAAGCAGAAATTCCCTAAGCCTTTTCCTGGAATCAGAGAAGTCCTGACCTTCCCACTGAAAATGTTCCCTCATGGAATGAAGAGTCTCTGAAAAAGAAAAATCCTCTGGAGGAGAAGCAGAAGGAGTGGAATCATCCGCATCAGAATCAGAATAAGGAGAGTACTCCTGCAAGTCTTCAGCCGAAGACTCTGAAACATCTGAAGCCTGCTCAAAACTCCCCAACTCTGGTTCCACCCTAGGCCTCTTATCTGGAGGGGGCAAGAACGTCTAATCAAAGTAATTAAATCTTCTGCCATTTTAAGCATGTGCTTCTTGGGCACAGATCCTGAAGAACTAGGAGTGACCCCAACAGAAGCTAAACCTGGCCTGCCCCTGGGAGAAGCCTTAGAAACAGAAGAAGAGGGCCTAACCACCCTATGAAGGGAGGGGAGTACAGTAACCTGAGAAGCCCCTTCAGCCTGACCTGCCTCCTGAGAGGCCACATCCTGCAATAACAAAGTCTCCCCCTGGGACTCCAAAGAAGCCTCGGTGAACCACGGTTCCACTGGCCTCTACAGAACCGGCGTCCGGGACGGACGACTCTTCTAGCCTGGGCTTAGCTGCCTTGTCCTTGTGCTTCTTCGAAGAAGCGGGCGTCGGAGCATCCGACGGCATCTTATAATTGCACCGCTTCCCAAAGACCAACCTGGCACAATCTAACCTTCACTTAATAGTGCGCTTATTGAACCTAGCACAAAAGCGACACCCAACAACGTCGTGCTCAGGCCCCAAACAAGGAATACACAAAGTATGATAATCTCTATGCGGTGTCTGTTTCCCACAAGAAATACAGTTATTCACTTTTTCTGACATCCGGTAAACCACTGAGGCAAGAAAAAACTAAAATATTCCCCAACGGGGTACTTAGCCAACTTTGACTCGGTCTGAAACTCCGAATTCGAAAAATGTCAGAACGCCGAACGGCACTTGCAACGCTGCTTCTGCATCGGACCATGCGGCAAAAAAGACTGAGGATATGACGTCGGTCATGCGCATTTGTACCCTGACGTCCTGATGTCAGTCTTAAGCGCCATGACCGACGTCAGCCTAATACTTTGATATTCGGGCCGACTGAGGACAGCGGACTACCCAAGTGTAAGGACTGCAGCAATGTGAGATGAAGAACATCCAGGACTGCAACAGTGAATACACCAACATCTACATTTATGGTAAGTGTACACAACTGTACTACATTCTTCGTGTTTCACTGTTGCAGTCATCACACCTGGGTTGATTCCCAAAGCTGAAGAATGGGTGGAGGCAGTGAAAGAGAGTTGGGGCTAGCTAGCATATCCTGCAGGACTGCTGTTGCAAAACCCGCCCTGGATTTGGAAAAGATAGGCAGGTGGTAATGCCTGGTGTTGGTAATGATGGTGTGAACAAAAAGTACAGTTGTGTACAATGTAGATGTTCGAGTGTATTCACTGTTGCAGTCATCACATTTGGGTTATCTGCCTACAGGTAGTCTTTGGATTCCTGCGTCGGATGCTGTCTCTTCTTCCATGACGTCAGGTCGAACACCTCTTCTGCCTTAACACCAAACAAAGTATCATGCAGTAGTAGAGCATCCAATAATTTTACTTTAACATGATCAGTTTAACTTTGTTCTTTTAACCAAGCATGCCTTCGAATGACAGAGCCTGTAACTCCGGCTCTACAAGAAGCCTCTAATGAACCAAAACCACATTGTAGAGTATGCTTTCCCACTTGGTTCAGCTGCATGCAATAAATCCTGCATTTCCTTATTATCAGGACATTCTGAGTTTGTAAGCAATTTCTGTTTTAACAAAGACAATAGGTATTGTTGATATTTAAGCATGTGAAACTGGCAGTTTAAAGCCCTTACAGCTAAAGTAGTAGAAGTGTAAACTTTTTTCCCCCATCTATCCAGAGCTCTGGAATCCCTATCAGAGGGGACAGGGTTTTTTGCAGTGAAAGCCTTAACCCCTTTAGGACCATGAGAAATTGCTTCTGGGTCAGCAGCAGGGTTTCTATAAAGAAATTTATGAGAGTCTGGGACCCTGTAGTACCTGTCTGGCTTGACTGGTGCAGGGGGTAAAGAATCAGGAGACAAACTGGACTCAGAGAAAACATCATCAACAATATCAAGCACAGGTGGGATAGCCAGGGGCCTGTGCTGAGGCAATAAAAGAAAGTCTCTGAGCCCTTTCTTGGATTCTGAATAATCCTGGCTCTCCCAATGGAAATGCTCCCTCATGGTGTGCAATGTTTCCCCAAAAGAGTAATCTTCAGGCGGAGAGGCTGAAGGTATAGATTCTTCTGCATCAGAGTCCTCATAGGGAGGGAGAGAATATCCCTGTTCTGAAGAGGAATCAGAGGAAATAGAAACCTGGTCAGAGGAGTCATAGTCAGTGTCTTGTCTAGGCCTTTTATCAGGAGGGGGATGGGAACCCCTGATCAAAGTAATTAGGTCCTCGGCCATTTTAAGCATCTGTTTCTTTGGCGTGGATGACTGTCCAGGAGAATGCTGTACTGGTTTCTTTGTCTTTAATGGTGTTTTTGACTTTGCCTTGGCTGCTGTAGTGGACTTAATAGTATGCTGTGAAGGTCTGAAAACACCCTCAGAAGCAGATGCCTGCTCAGCGGCTTCGGACCTATCCGAGGGAATAGTTTCCGCAGGCCCAATACCTTGAGTTTCCAGATGCCTAGGTGTCTCCACGTGGGAGTCGGATGCGGCCTGTGGCTCTGAGGTAGCGGGTGTCAGGGGCTGTGAAAGCGCCTCACTGAGAACCGGCGACTGGCCTAGAAGAGGCTTCATCGTCGGTTTTGGACCTCGGATGCCTGCCCTTTTCTTTGTCTTTGCGTTTTTTATGAATACCGGTCGTCGGTTGTTCCGACGGCATTATGTAGTTAAATCTTCGGCCAAAGTAATGTAAAGCAAAATCAAACAGACGCTTAATAGTGTGTTGGTTGAATCTAGCACAAAACCGACAACTAGCAACGTCGTGGTCAGGGCCTAGGCAAGGAATACAGTAAGAGTGAAAATCCTTATGAGGTATTTGCTTCTCACAAGAAATACAATTGTTAACTTTTACTGACATTGGTCTGGAGCAAGAAAATGTTTCCCCAACGGGGTAATTAGCTTTACTGAAGACTTCAGTTCTGAAATTCAATTTCGAGAATCTCAGGAGTCGGCCGACCGGCACTTGTGAACTGCTTTTGCTTCGGGCACCGCACGGCAAGAAAGACTGGGGAAAATGGCATCGGCTGCATCTTTTATACCCCTGGCGCACTGACATCAGGGAAGAGGCGACAGCAACCGACGCTGGATCTAGACTTTGGAATTCTGGCCGACAGTGGGTAGCCTGCCAGCAGGATAACCCAAGTGTAATGACTTCAACAGTGAAACACGATGAACATCTTAAATATACCAAACAAGAAGGAAAGGTAGAGCCAAGAGAAGTCAGAGTGATGGAGGGAGGGTAACCAGGACTGCAACAGTGAATACACTCCAACATCTACATTTATGGTAAGTGTACACAACTGTACTATGTTGTTCATGTTTCAGTGTTGCAGTCATCACATTTGGGTTGACTCCCAAAGCTAAGGAAGGGAGGAGGAAGTTAGAGAGCATTAGGGCCAGCTATTAAGCCCTGCAAGACTGCAGTGGCAAAACCAGCTCTGGATTTAGAAAAAATAGGCATGTGGTAATGCTTGGTGAAGGTATGTACAGAGCTCCAGGTAGCAGCTTCTAGGATGTCCCTGGTAGGGGACTCCTCTGAGAAAGGCTGCAGAGGTAGATGCAACCCTGGTGGAATGTGATCTTATCCCCTGTGGGGTAGATTTTCCATGCTGCTTGTAGCAGAAATTAATGCAATGGGCTATCCATTTGGAAATGGTTTGCTTTGAAATGGCCTTCCCCACTGCCCCTGCAGCAAAGCCAACTAGCAGCTGTTCAGATTTTCTGAGAGGCTTATTCCTGTCCAAATAAAATCTAAGTTGTCTGTGCACATCCAGAGAGTGCAGTATTTGTTCTCCTTGGTTTTGTGGATTAGGGAACAAAGTAGGCAAATGAATGGACTGATTTAAGGCCACACTAGACACCACATTGGGCATAAAAAAGAAGTTATGTTCTTACCATAACGTTCCATGTGAGTTGCTCATCTCGCCTTTGTTCTTACACATGGTACGGAGCCGATACATCGGCTCCAAGTCGGCCGCTTTCAAAGCTCAAGATCTTTGAGTAGCTCGAGGCACAGTCCCTATCCCATGATGCTCTCTTACCAACCCCAGATCTAGTTTGCTGACCCCAGCAATAAAAAATACAACTAAGCACCAAACATACAATATGTACATATGTATATAGCTATTTACAATTAGCTAAGAGATATTCTGGCTGGAAGGAAGAACACTAGTCAGGCCAACCAGACCACCAGTCATACCCGTTCTTCCAGAACCCGGAGGGGGAAGGTAGGAGGGAGTGTAAGAATAAAGGCGAGATGAACAACTCACATGGAACGTTATGGTAAGAACATAACTTCTTTATGTGACGTTGGTCAATCTCGCAGTTTGTTCTTACACGTGGGTGGCGTCCCAAGCACCCTAATCCTGGGCAGCTCATGGGAGTACATTCCTGAGAACGGTGGAACCAAAGGAAGCCCTGTCCCTGGAGGCCCTGTCCACTTTGTAATGAGTGATAAACATATGAGGTTTGGACCAAGTAGCAGCTGCACAAACGGTGTCCAAAGGTAAACAGGCTGCGTGAGCCAGAGACGTAGAAACAGCCCTGGTAGAATAAGCTTTCACTTCATGTTCTAAAGGTTGGTTAGCTGAAGAATATACAAACTTTATACAGTCAGAAAGCCATTTAGACAATGCAACTTTGGATACAGAAAGACCCGTCTTATTATCTGCATAAGAAACAAAGAGTTGATACGATTTTCTAAATTCCTTTGTTCTGTTCAAATAAAACCTCAATTGTCTGTGAACATCAAGCTTATGTAACATGTGTTCCAATTTATTGGAATGATGTCTGAAAAAGGTGGGAAGCTTAACAGACTGGTTTAAATTAGCCTCAGAGCAGACCTTAGGAAGAAAGGTAGGATTTGTCCTGAGAGATGCTCTGTCAGGTTGAAAGACCAGATATGGAGGTCTGATAGAAAGTGCTTGTAGTTCAGAAACTCTATGCGTCAAGGTAATAGCCACCAAGAAAATTGTCTTAAAAGAAAGAAACTTCAGAAGACAAGATGACGCCGACTCAAAGGGGGGGACGCATAAGTTGAGACAGTACCAAATTTAGATTCCAGGGAGTAACAGGATGATGATGGATGGCCTAAGGTGATAAGTCCCTTTCAAAAAAGATTTACATAATCTGTGGGACATAATGTTAGAACCTTTGCATCCCACATGAAAGTTGGATATAGCAGCCAATTGAACCCTTATAGTAGCAGCTGCCGCACCATCGTGAAAAAGCGAAGTCAAGAATTCCAGAATACTATGAATAGGAGCGACATAGGGATCAATATCATGCTGAGAAGCCCAATGAACAAATCGCTTCCATTTGCTGTTCTACAGTTTCCTGGTGGAGACTTTATGAGAAGAAACTAGAATATGTTGCGGAAGACAATTTATATGACCTGGCTAGGTTGGGAAGTGGAGCAGCCAAGCTGTCAGTTTGAGGGTGGAGAGAGAGGGGTGAAGAACTCCCGATGAATGAGCCAGAAGGTCTGGCACTGGGTCCAGAACTCAAGGTTCTTCCACTTGGTATTGCTGAGGGAATGGGAACCATATCTGTCGAGGCCAAAATGGGGTTATCAGAATAACAGTCCTTCCCAAGCTTTTGGCTTTCTGTAAGAATCTGGGGATCAGAGGGGTTGGTGCAAAGGCATAAAGGAGAACCGAGGGACAATCGTGTACAAGCGAATCCTTTGGGCTGTCCCCCGGTGGAGGGTTCAGGGCAGAGTAGCTTCTGCATTTGGCATTCATCAGGGATGCAAAAAGGTCGCAGCAAGGCTGGCCCCATCTGCCGAATATCATCTCCGCCACTTGTTCTTTGAGGGACCACTCGTGAGGCAACAGAATGGCTCTGCTCAGTTTGTCCGCTATCACATTGGATGACCCCGGGATGTGCATTGCTATCAGAAAGCGCCCGGTGGATACAACCCTCTGCCAAATTCTCAGGGCCTCTCGGCATAAGGGGTAAGACTTGGTTCCCCCTTGTTTGTTGATGTACCAGACTACTGACATGTTGTCGGTCTGTACTGCAATCATCTCTCGAGGTAGAGAGTCGTGAAAGTGTTGCAATGCTAGAAACAATGCTCTCAACTCTAGGACACTGATGTGCAAATGGGATTCCATCTCTGACCAAGTGCCTTGGACAGTTCTTCCCTGAAACAGCCCCCCCCCACCCTATCAAGGAAGCATCCGTGGTCACAGTGGCTGAGGGAGGGGGAAGTACAAATGGGTGACCTACAGTTACCTGGTGGCTGTTGAACCACCAAAGAAGGTGCTTTTTGCAAGCATTTGTCAGCAGAATCTTGTGTGTCATTGGAAGCTGTTGATAAGACCACTGTGTGAAGAGTAACCATTGGAGTATCCTCATGTGTATTCGTCCCAGAGGATATGAGCGTCGCTGCCATGGTGCCTAACAGCTTCAGAACCTGGAATGCAGGAACTCTTCTTTCCATTAACAAGTGGGATACTTGACTTCTTAGAGAGATTACTCTTGCTTGAGGCAATCTGACCAAGGCGGTGGTGGTGTCAAGATCTACTCCTATAAAGGAAATATGCTGTGATGGCAATAGAGCAGATTTTTCGAAATTTATGGTTATGCCTAACTGGGAACACAGGTTGATTGTGTAATCTCTGGAACGAATCAGTTGATGCTTGGTGGTGGCGGTGAGGAGCCAGTCATCTAGATATGGAAACATGCGGAATCCTAAACGTCTCAGGTGAGCCGTGACCACTGCCATGCATTTGGTGAACACTCTGGGGGCTTGGTGAGACCAAAGGGCAGCACTCGGAATTGGTAGTGACTGGCCCCCAGCCGGAAATGCAAGTGATCTCTGGATGGTCTGGCCATTTTGATGTGGTAGTACGCATCCTTGAGATCTATAGAGCACATCCAATCGCCCGTTTCTAGAAATGGTAGGATCAATTGAAGCATGACCATCCGGAACATTTCCTTTTTGACAAAGGTGTTGAGTTTGCTGAGGTCTAAGATGGGCCTCCAGTCCCCCGTTTTCTTTGGAACTAAAAAGAACCTGGAGTAAGTTCCGGATCCTATCTGGTCCGCCGGGACTGGCTGGATGACCTTTTCTAGCAGCTTGTGAACTTTTATGGCTGCTTGATGCCACATACTGGGTGGAATGTCTGGGATTCTTGTACGAATAGAAGGGGATTCTGAAAAGGGAATGATGTATCCTCTGGTAACTATGCTTTTTACCCAAGAATCTGATGTAATTCCTAGCCAGGCATCTGGGTATAAAGCCAAGCGACCCCCGACTGCCTCCAGAGCAGGACAGTCGGGCCTCCTCTCAGGAGCGCTGATAGGGCTTGCCAAGGAACTGCTCCCGGTCACCCTGGTTCTGCAGACCTGCTCTGCCGCCTGGGAGGCATCTACCATTATAACCCCCTCCTCTGCCCTGGAGGGGGGTTCACTACGTGTGTTTTGGAAAGCTTCTAGGGGTTTCCGGAAACAACTTTTTTCCACCTTTCCGTCCTTTGGCATATGGTCTTAGTAGGGGTGGAAAAACGGACTCCTATAGCAGATGCAGTCTTTCCCTCCTGCTCACACCTAGTGAGAGTCTCCTTGACTTTGGGCCCAAACAAGGAAGAGCCGTCGAATGGGGTGTTGACAAAGGAAGACTTGAAGGCTTCCACAAAAGAGCATAAGCGCATCCAGGATTGTCTCTGCAGTGCTATCGCTGAACCTGCTGACCGGCTCGATCCATCGGCTGCATAAGAAATGAGCTGCATGGATGAGTTCACAATAGAATTAAGGGTGTTGAGTTGTGCCGTCACTTTCTCAGAGACAGTATCATCTGTGCTGCCCTGTAGAGTATCTCCAAGCTTTTTGAGGAGATCTCGCTGAAGACGGGTAAAATGGGTTAAATAGTTAAGCGATCTTATTGCAAATGTTGCACAACTAAAGATGCGTTTCCCGTATCTGTCCATCGTCCTAGAGTCTCGACAGAAGAAGAGGTTTCTGACATCTGTTTCTTGGTGGCGGCCGCCGCCACCACCATGGCATCAACGGGAACTCCCTTAGTAAGAAAAGACCTGTCTTGGGAGGAGGTGATAAATTTGTTGGGTCTCCGAGGGATCGCTTCCATAGAATCAGGAGACTCCCACGCCCTTTGAGTGACCAAATCCAGTCTGAGGAAGCATTTTGATAAATGTGAAAGCGCTAACTGTTCATGGTGAACCCGATTGTTTTTACGTTTTTTCTTCATGTCAATGTTTTAGTTTAATAAATGGTTCGCTTTTATTTGCCGTGGTGTGCCTCAAGAAGTTTTCTTGTTGGAAATCCATTAATTCGTCAAAGAGCGGAGAAACCTAGGAGGTGGAAGGTTGAGACCCAAAGGGCTTCAGGAGCACCAACTCATCCTCAGTACGGGTAAGGGACTGCCAGTCACCCCTCTGCTTTAGTATTTCCAATATGTCTGCAAACGAGACATCCTCTGAGGGGGACCATGGGGACCCTTCTGATTCCTCTAAGTCAGTGTCTGATGTTAAGTATCCCTGAGGGGAATCCAAATGCCTCCTCTTGCACACTCTCTTCCTAGGGACCTCATCAGTGGGGGCGTCTGGTGAAGTATCCATACAGCAGGGGTCACCCGATGGGGTCACCTGAGGCTCTGGGTCTCAACGCTTGGTAGGAACCTGTGATGTAGAGACAGAACATGGCCCTTTAGGGGAGGAAGAGGAAAGATCCGAAGAGGTACAGGTCTTTGCAGACATGACTCTCCTCATGGCATCAAAGGCACCGGTGTCTCGGCCCAAGGAGTCTGCCAATTCCGAGGAAGATGGCAACCTCCTCGGGGCCGAGGCCACGGGCTCCGAACCAGAGGATGAAGCCAAGCTCATCTGCGCCGAAGCCCCGAGAGGGAGAGTTTGAACCGAAGCCTCGGTTCGACCCCCCCCCCCCCAGAGCCAACGAGAGAGTGTCGGCTCAGAGATTTTTCGATCGGAACCGAAGAAATCGAGGTCAACAGGGCTGAGGGCATTGGAACCGGCCTCGGCTCCGAGGGTTACACAACTATGAGATCTTCTCTTTCCGGCTCCGAAGGCTCGACTAGCCTCGGAGGAGGAGTAGAACTCATAACAGGGAGGGTCGCAGGCTTCGAAGTCAGTTGAGATGAAGCCGAAAGCAATTTGGCCAGAGCCGGGTTCTCTAAGAGCCTCTGCACCACACGATCCACATCGATTTCCGAAAGGGTCCTGGAAGAATGGGTTGAAGGAGCCAAGGAAGCCACCGACCTAAGGATCGGAGACTTCAACACTTCCGACACCGGTTCCTTCACTGGGATTTGGCTCCGAGATACGAGTTCGGTGCATGGCTCCAAAGACTGAGGAGCCGGCGACTGAGTCTTCCCAGAGGTGCTTGGTGCAGAGGACCTGGGCTCCGAGGAGACCTTTGAAGACTTTGACCCCTTCGAGGACTTGGAGGTCTGGTCAGTCTTGTCCAATGCTTTCTGAAAGTCTGGCTTCAACAGCCCTCTATCCACCAACTTCCTTCACCTTTCTAACATAACCCTGCAACTGAAGGAGTGGCAGATAGAGCAATCCTCTTGTAAATGTACTGGCCCTAAGCAATACACACAAGAAACATGATATCAATAATGGACATTTTCTGCCCACAGGTACACCTCTTAAACCCCAATTTCGTTTTTTCAGACATGACAGAATCAAAACACGAATTATCAGATCCCTGATAATATATAATAACAGAATGATCAGATAAACAACTCTGGAAAGTTCAGATCCCTGAACAACAATCTAATAAGATCCAAATATATATATATATATATATATATATATATATATATATATATATATATATATATATATATATATACACACACACACACATACATATATATATCGACAGATAATAACACCAAAATGTTCAGATCCTAAAGAAATAGTCTAAATATGCACTCTATGTGACAAACAACAAGGGGATAGGGAAAGCAACCAGACAGAGCCCTGTCAAGTACAACGCCAACTAAAGGACGGCCAAAGGCCTAAGAACAACTGCTCCAAGTTTTAGTTTTAGAAAAAAAAAACAAACATAACACTGCAGTTAACTCACTGAAAAAAAAACAAATAGCTGAAATATATCTAAAGAACAGTATTATCATATCCCTGATAAACTATATAAGAAATTTGTCCAAAGACAAGAAAAAAAAGGTTACTGGCCCGAGCTTCTCCGAAGATTGTGCGATCCGTTGCAGCGGCAAACTAGATCTGGAGTTGGTAAGAGAGCATCATGGGATAGAGACTGTGCCTCGAGCTACTCAAAGATCTTGAGCTTGGAAAGCGGCCAACTCGGAGCCGATAGATTGGCTCCGTACCACGTGTAAGAACAAATGGCGAGATTGAACAACTTCACATGGAAGGATTGGTCCTGAGGGAAACCCTGTCTGCATGGAAGATAATGAAGGGTTCCACTGCCATGAGGGCCTGTAATTCACTCTTCTTGCTGAAGTGATGGCTAGAAGGAAGGCTGTTTTCCAAGAAAGGAATTTCAACTCTACTGCTGCAGCTGGCTCAAAGGGAGGGAGAGTGAGCTTTTCCAATACAAAGTTAAGGTCCCAGGCTGGAGTAGGGGCTCTCCTGGGGAGTCTTAAATTTTTGGCCCCTCTAAGGAATTGTTTTAGCAGGGGGTGAGAGAAGAAGGGTGGATCAGTATTATAATGTGTTGAAATAGCAGAGGCATGAATTTTAATTGACGAGAAGGATAGGCCCTTGTATAGCATTTCTGTTAAGTACTGAAGAATATGAGGTAAGCTGGGCACTGTTGTGCTCATCCCCTGAGTCTGGCTCCAGGAACAGTATCTTTTCCACTTTTCAGCATAAGATTTTCTAGTACTAGGCCTCCTTGCCTCCAGAATGACATCTAGCACCTGCTTACTGAGGGATGCTATTGGAGAGCTCAAGGAATTAGCCAGGCTGCAAGGTTCAGGTTTTGAAGCTGAGGGTGCAGAATCTGGCCCGCCTGCTGGGACAGCAAGGAAGGGGTCTGAGGCAGGTGCCATGGTTCCAGCAGTGTCATACTGTGTAAGAGGGGGTACCAGTGCTGGCATGGCCAGTGTGGTGCAATCAGTATTGTCCTTGGCTTGTCCTGTTTGATCTTTAGCAGAACCTTCGAGAGGAGAGGTAGAGGGGGAAAGGCATAAACCGAGAGGCTTTCCCAGGTAAAGGACAGGGCATCCACTTTCCAAGCTTGACTGTGGGGAGTCCTTGTGCAGAATTTGTCCAATTGGTAGTTCTGAGGGGAGGCAAACAGGTCTACCTCTGGTGTCCCCCCAATTGTTCCTCAAGAGGTTGAATATTTTTGGTTCCAGTTTCCATTCGTGTGGGTCCATGAGATTTCTGCTCAAGTCGTCTGCCATTGAATTTAGCTTGCCTGGCAGGAATTGAGCTTGTAGGTGCACTTGGTAGCTCAAGGCTGTGTTCCACAGAGCCATGGCTAGTCTGCAGAGAGGATACGAGTGGGTTCCCCCCTGCTTGTTTATGTACCACATAACTGTGATGTTGTCTGTCTTTACCAATAGTTGTCCTGGAAGAATGCAGTCTTTGAAGGCTGTCAGGGGAATTCTGTACAGCTAACATTTCTTTTTGGTTGATATGCAGGTGCATCTGTCTCGGGTTCCATTTGCCCTGAATGCACTGCCCTGCCAAGTGAGCCCCCATGCATAGTCTGATGTATCTGTTATTGGGGTTTGGGTGGCAAGGGTTAGAGTGAAAGGGAGCCTCTTGTTGTGGTAGCAGGCCTCTGCCCACCAAAGGAACTCTGTCTTTATACAAGGAATCATTGATTCCAGGTCCTGAGAATGTTGACACCATAGACTTTTTAGATACCATTGCAGTTTCCTCATATGCAGTCTTGCATATGGAATTAGTAGAATGCAAGAGGCCATAAACCCCAAGGCTTGCAGAATTTTCCTTGCAGATAGCTGGGGTTTTGTGACCAATAGTTTGAAGTAGGTTGTCAAATAAACTTGTTTCTCCGGAGTGAGGAAAGCCATCTGGGAAGCTGTGTTCAAGCTTGCTCACAGGAATACAATCTGTTGGCAGGGTACTAGGTGAGATTTCTTTTCGTTTATGGTGTACCCCAGTGAGGTTTTACGAATGCCAGATGTTGTAATAGCAAGTCCTGGCTTTCTGCCTGAATCAGACAATCATCCAAGTATGGGTATACTTGAATATTTCTCTGCCTACAAAATGCAATGGCTGGAGCTAGACACTTTGTGAAGACCCTGGGAGCAGTAGATAAGTCAAAGGGAAGTGCAGAGAACTAATAGTGCATGGAGCCTGGCCTGAAGCGCAGGTATTTCCTGCAAGATTCCCTTATTGGGATGTGCAGGTAAGCTTCCTTTAAGTCTAAGGTTGCCAACCAGGCATCTTTGCCTAGCATAGGAAGACGCTGTTGAAGTGTTAGCATTCTGAATTTTGAAATTACCAGAAAGGTGTTTAGAATAGACAGGTCCAGGACAGGACGGCAGGAGCTGTCTTTTTTGGGTACCAGGAAAAGTCTTGAATAAAAACCTTGTTCCCTTTGTTCTGCTGGGACAGGTTGAATAGTCCTTTGCAAGCATTTGTTTTTTAGGCATATGGGCCTGAGCATGCGGTTTGGATGTCGGTTTTCTAGGCATGGTGCGAGTTTTAGGCCTGGATGAAGAAGATGGCGTCGGTTTAAAATGCAAGTCTGTAGGCCTGAATATACCTTCAGAAGCCTGTGCCTGCACAGCGGCTCCGGACCCATCCAAGGTAGAGACATCCGCAGGTTCCATAGCTGAAGAAGCATCTTGCGGCATACCAGACTCCGAATGGGTCTCAGTAGAGGCCTGCAAATCTGAAGTAGTGGGTATCAGGGGCTGCAAAAGCACCTCACTGAGTACCGGCGGACTGGCGACTAGCATAACAGAAGCGCCGTCGGCAGTTTTGGAACTATGCGGTCTATCTCTGTCTATATCCTTAAGTTTTTTCGGAAGATCGGTAGTCAGATGGCTTAACAAAACCATTTCGGAGTACTAAGACCGAGTGTGAAAATAATTTTCTGCAAAGATAGCCCAACGACGAATAGTTCCGGGGTTGAACAAGGCACAAAACAGACAGCAAGGGATGTCGTGGTCTGGGCCTAAACAGGGGATGCAGTACGAGTGAAAATATTTATGAGGTATTTGCTTTCCACAGATAAGACAATTGTTAACTTTTACTGACATCGGATGGAGCAAGGAAAAGGATCCCCAATGGGGTACTTATCTTTTTCTGAAGACTTCGGGTCTGAAACTCAAAAATGAAAATTTCAGGAGTCGGCCGACCAGCACTTGCGAACTGCTTCTGCTTTGGGCACCGCACGGCAAGAAAGACTGAAGTAATGGCATCGGCTGCATGTTTTACACCCCTGACGACCTGACGTCATGGAAGAGACAGCATCTGATGCAGGAATCCGAAGACTCTGGTATTCAGGCCGGCTGGGGACTACCTGCAGGCAGATAACCCACATGTGATGACTGCAACAGTGAAACACGAAGAACATCTCCAGGTAGCAGCTTCCAGAATGTCCCTGGTAGGGACTCCTCTGAGGAATGCTGTAGAGGTAGAAGTTGCCCTAGTGGAATGTGGTCTGACCCCCTGAGGAGTTGGAATGGTTTCCCATGGTGTTTGTAGCAGAAATGGATACAGTGTGCTATCCATTTGGAAAGTGTTTGTTTTGAAATGGCCTTGCCCTCTGCCTCTGGTGCAAAAATGACTAGTAACTGGTCAGATTTCCTGAAGGGCTTAGTCCTCTCAAGGTAGAATCTGAGCTGTCTGTGCATGTCTAAGGAGTGCAGGATCCTTTCCCCTTTATTTTGAGGATTAGGGAAGAAGGTTGGCAAATGGCTAGACTGGCTGACAGCCACACTGGACACCACTTTAGGCATAAAGGAAAGGTTAGGCCTGAGGGTGACCCTGTCAGCATGAAAAATAATGAAGGGTTACACAGGCATAAGTGCTTGTAGCTCAGACACTCTTCTAGTTGAAGTGATGGCCAGAAGCAAGGCTGTATCCCAAGAAAGGAATTTTAACTCTGCCGATGCTGCAGGCTCAAAGGGGGATAGCATGAGCTTTTCCAGTACAAAGTTAAGGTCCCAAGCAGGGGAGGGGGCTCTCCTTGGTGGCCATAAGTTGTTTTCCCCTCTCAGAAACTGTTTGATGAGAGGGTGAGAGAAGAGAGGTGGCTCAGTGTTGTAATGAGCCGAGATGGCAGATGCAGGGATCTTAATGGAGGAGAAGGATAGGTAATCCAGGATTAGAGGTAAGGAGGGCAGTGCTGTGTCCTTTCCTTTAGACTGAATCCAGGAACAACACCTTTTCCACTTATCAGCATAGGATTTTCTTGTACTCGGTCTTCTGGCTTCAAGAATGACATCCAGCACCTGCTTGCTTAGGCTGGTCACTTGGGTAGACTTCAAGGAATAAGCAGGCTGCAAGATTCAGGGCTTGCAGTTGCAGATGTAAGATCTGTCCCTCCTGCTGAGTGAGGAAGGCTGCGATCTGGGGTAGGTGCCAGGGTTGCACCGGTGACAGGATGCGCAGTGGTGGGTACCAGTGCTGGCGTGGCCAGTCTGGGGCAATCAAGATTGCCCTTGGTCTGTCCTGTCTTATCATGAGTACTATTCTTGTGAGAAGAGGGATAGGGGGAAATGCATAGATTGAGAGGTTTACCCACTGGAAGGATAGGGCATCCACTTTCCAGGCCCTGTTGTAAGGTGCCCTGGTGCAGAATTTGCTAAGCTGGTGATTGTAGGGGGAGGAAAAAAGGTCCACCTCCGGGGTCCCCCATTTCTGGGTTAGAAGGCTGAATGTGTTGCGGTCTAATTGCCACTCGTGTGGGTCTAGGAGATTTCTGCTCAAGTCGTCTGCCAGAGAGTTTTGTTTGCCTGGCAGGAATTGAGCTTGCAGATGAATATGCATGTTCAAGGCAGTGTTCCACAGGGCCATGGCTACCCTGCAGAGTGGGTTCCCCCCTGCTTGTTGATGTACCACATAACTGTGGTGTTGTCTGTTTTATTAGGAGGGGTCTTAGTGAGAGTAGGGATTTGAAAGCTGTCAGAGCGTGCTGAACAGCTAGCATCTCTTTTTGGTTGATGTGCAGATGAATTTGACTTGGGCTCCAGTGGCCCTGAATGCACTTGTTATCCAGGTGTGCCCCCCAGCCATAGTCTGATGCATTTGTGGTTAGGGTCTGGGTGGCGTGGGGTTGAATAAAGGGAAGTCACTTGTGGTTGGATGCTGCTGCCCACCAAAGAAACTCTGTCCTTACACAAGGTATGATAGGTATGACTGTTTCCAGATCCTGAGAATGTTGGCAACAAAGAATTTTTAAGTATCATTGAAGTTTCCTCATATGCAGTCTGGCACATGGAATTAGTAGAATGCAAGAGTCCATGAACCCTAGGGCCTGCAGGATTTTCCTTGTGGATAGTTGGGCTCTGGTGGCCATTTGAGTGAAGTCAGACAGGCTTGTTTTTCTAGAGTAAGGAATGCCATCTGGGATGCTGTGTCCAAGCTTGCTCCCAGGAATACAATCTTTTAACTGGGGACTAGTTTTGATTTATTTTCATTGATAGTGTACCTCAGGGAGGTTAGAAGGTTCTTTACAAATGTCAGGTGCTGCAACAGCTTTTCCTGACTATCTGCCTGAATCAGGCAATCGTCCAAGTAAGGGTAAATTTGAATTTTTCTCTGTCTGCAATAGGCAATAGCTGGAGCCAGGCACTTTGTGAATACTCTGGGTGCCGTGGATATGCCAAAGGGAAGCGCAGAGAACTGATAATGCATAGATCCTGCCATGAAACATAGGTATTTCCTGCAGGAGTCCCTGATAGGGATATGCAGACAGGCTTCTTTTAGGTCTAGGGTGGCTAACCAGGCATCTTTGGACAGCATAGGAAGAAGCTGCTGAAGGGTGAGCATTTTGAATTTTGGTACCACCAGGAAGTTGTTTAGAATGGAAAGATCTAGTATTGGGGGCCAAGTGCCCTCTTTTCTGGGTACCAGGAAAAGTCTGGAATAGAACGCTTGACCTATCTGTTCTGCAGGAACAGGTTGAATTCCTCTTATGGAGAGCAGGGATTGAACTTGGTTTAGTGCCTCTGCCCACTGGTTTCGAGGGAGGTCTGGGTGGAAGTAAAATTTGTACCCCTGGGATACAATGTTGAGGACCCATTGGTCTTTGGTGATGGGCATCCATTTTTTTTGCATGGATGGGGAAGTTTTCCTCCTAGGGGCAAGAGCAGTTGGGCAGAGGTGAGGAGTGGAGTTGAGAAGTCATTGTGAATTCTTTCCGTAAGGGGGTGGCTTAGCACTCGCCAGTTTTGAAGTCGAAGCACTCCATTGCTTAGACCTCTGCATACCATGAGACTATAATCTGGGGGGGTCTGTTACCCCTAGGTCTGGTCTGAGTTGGCCTTGAGGGGGCTGGAAAGGACCAATGCTTTGAGGGGCAATGCCTACTGAATCTAGGAGGCTGCACTTGTAAAAAATCTTTGATTGTCTGCATAGATTTAGCTTTTTCTTCCATCTTTTTTAGAACCTCTTCTGCTTTGGTGCCAAACAGATTGTCCTTGTTCAAAGGAGTGTCTAGTAATTTTGATTTGACATGGTCTGGCAAAGTCTGCTCCTTAAGCCAAGCATGCCTTCTCAGTACAGAACCAGTGACTGCTGCCCTGCAAGATGCTTCTAGGGCATCAAAGTCACATTGCAAAGTATGCTTGCTGACTTGGCTTGCAGAATGCATAAGCTCTTGTAATTCTTTATTTTCTGCACAGTCTGTAAAGGTAGAAAATTTTTGCTCAATAAGTTGCATAACATTTTGCTGGTATTTCAGCATGTGAAACTGGCAATTCAATGCCCTAATGGCGAGAGTTGCAGAGGTGTATACTTTTTTACCCAATCTGTCTAAAGCTCGGGAATCCCTGTCTGAAGGGGTGGGATTCTTAGCTGTAGTTGCTTTTATACCTTTAGGCCCCTGGGAAATGACCTCTGGGTCAGTAGCAGGATTTTTGAAAAGAGATTTGTGAGAGTCAGGGACTCCGTAGTGTCTGGTTTCCTTGGAGCAGGGGGTAAAGTATCAGGAGTTAGACTGGATTCCATAAAGACATCATCCACAACATCCAGAACTGGAGGTATTGCTAAAGGTCTATGTTGTGGCAAATCTAAAAATCCTCTGAGTCTCTTTTTGGACTGTGGATTGTCTTGGCATTCCCAGTGGAAATGTTGTCTTAAAGTATGTAGGGTTTCACCAAAAGAAAAATCCTCTGGAGGGGAAGCAAAGGGAATGGATTCCTCTGCATCTGAATCCCCATATGCAAATAAAGGCATGTCTTCATATTCAGAAACCTCAGAGTAGTCGGACTCTTGGTCTGTTAAAGCTGCTGGGGACAGATCTTTTTTTCTCTTAGGAGGAGAAGGCTGGCTTCCCCTAATCAGCATAATCAGGTCTTCTGCCATTTTAAGCATTTGATGATGTGGCAAAGAAGCAGGTGCTTGAGTTTGGGTTGTCGTTTTTTTAGGCGTAGCTCGTATTCTTGGCCTTAGAAACTCGGTAGTTTTAGAAAGAACTGAAGATGCAAAAGAAGTTATTGGTTTGCGTCGAGTATCGGTAGTGCGAAGAACTTCTTCGGAAGCTGGTGCCTGCACAGAGGCTCTGGACCCATCCAAGGTAGAGACATCCGCAGGTTCCGTAGTCAAAGAAGAGTCTTGCGGCATACCAGACTCCGAACGGGTCTCAGTAGCGGTCTGCGAATGCATCGAATCAGGCATCAGGGCCTGTGAAAGCACCTCACAGAGTACCGGCGAACTGGCGACTAGCTTAACGGAAGCATCGTCGGCAGTTTTGGACCTGTGCGGTCTGTCTCTGTCTTTATCCTTACGCTTTTTCAGAAGATTGGTAGTCAAATGGCTTACTGAAGCCATTTCAGAATACGAAGATCAGGAGTGAAAGTATTTAGCAACAATAAGGGCCCAATGATGAACAGTTCAGGCGTTGGAACAAAGCACAAAACTGACAGCGAGGTACGTCGTGGTCTGGGCCTAAACAGGTGACATAGTAAGAATTGAAATCTCGGTGTGGTATTTGCTTTCCACAGGCGAGATAATTGTTAACTTTTTCTGACATCGGTTAGAGCAAGAAAAAAGGATACCCACCAGGGTACTTATATTTAGAAGACTTCAGTTTGATTCAGTTCGGAAACGAAAACTCAGGTAGCGGCCGACCAGCACTCGTGTGAACTGCTTCTGCTTCGGGCTCCTCGGCAAGAAAGACAGATGCAATGGCGTTGGCTGCCTGTTTTTATACCCCTGACGTCAGTCCTGAAGCGACAGCAACCGACGTAGAAATACTAAGTCTCTGGTATTCGGACCAACTGAGGGCTACCTGCAGGCAGATAATCCAAGTATGATGACTGCAACAGTGAAACACTAAACATCTACGAAATAAATAGATTTCAGAAAGTCATTAAGACCCAAAATGTTAGAAGTCTGATAACAGTAAACAAGGCTACTAACAGAAACTCACATGATATAACAGAAGTAAATATGGCATATTATCTGTTATTAATTTTGATGTCCAGTAAAGTCTTGCCACAAAAACACAGGCAATAAGGGAAGAAATCAAATGCCACCATGGAAGTATCGAAGAGAGAAAACTATAAACCAGTTAAGACAGAAAGTGTCAGTGTTAGAACAGTATGGAAAAGGGAACAGAGCAATAAAATACTTACAAAGATAGACATGATAAAAGCAATGTGCAGTATTAGAAGAGACCAGATCTATCATGCAGTATTGCAAATAATAAATTAAAGATATCAGCACAGGCAGAAAAACTTAAAAGACATGGTAGATAAATATAATGAAAAAGTACAAATTAAGCAATTCACTGATGATCCAAAAAAGGGTACATACGTATTATCGCAACCAAATTTTCACGGTTGCGAATTTCGCATACTTCAGTAGAAATTAGGCCATGAAACACTACAAGATGCCATTCACAGTCTTTAGTGCTGTGGAATAACTGCATTACTTTCAGGAAAAGAAAAATTGGGTTAAACCCTCTTCCTGGATTGGTGTGTATTACACACACATGCTTGAATTGTCATGCCTGCTACTGTTCTGACGAACGGATTATTTTGACTGAGTAGAAGGAATGCTTTAGAGAAGGCAAACAGACAGAGGAAGGATGGTTTTGGTTAATGTTTTCTTTTTCACAGTGTGTAAACATATGATCAGGTCACACAGAAAAAGCATGATACATGCCACAAACGACAGGAATAATCACTTCATCAGGCAGTAAGATGTTTGCCGAAGTGCTCTTAAAAGGTTTATTCAGGAACTGATTTTGAGTGCATCTTTCCTTTTGTATAAACTATGGCCATTACTTCCCAAACGGGGACAGTTTCTTAGCACCTTAACTGAAAATCTTGAGACAAAGGCAGCAATCCCTGGCCTTGAGATACTTACATTTTAGAAGTTTAAAGGTGTATTTCGTGAGTCGATCTGGCTTAGCTAACACTGCATTGAGAAATGCAGCTTTTGTAAAGCATTTCAACAATGTGGAGTTACAGGAGCAATGAGGTGCGTTATCCAGAAGTACAAAGTTTCACCTTCACTCCTCTTCCTGGGTCATACCCACTGTGACTGACTAAAGCTCATTTCTTGACAGACCCCTTTTTAGGTTACGCAACCTGTTTCCACACACATACAGAGTTATGTCATTGCGGAAATCTGGTTGCGATAATACGTAAGTACCCCAAAAAAGTTTTATAGAGAATTGGAAGACAAAGCAAAAGGAATAGAAACACCACTTAAAAGAAGAAGAAATAGACACATTTTGGAGATGAATCAATGAAGACCCTGTGGAACTTAAAGATGCTGAACGGAAAGTAGGAGTAAAATAAACAGTAAGAAGTCCAAATGTACACGATATGAAATGGAATGAAGTAACGACCACAGAAAATGAAATAAAATTAAGAAAAGCCTCTAAATGGAAAACTCCAGGCCCAGATGCAGTACCCAAGTTCTGGCTAAAAGTATTAACATCGTTACATGTAGATTTAGCCCAGAGTAAGAACTACTTATATGCACACCACAAACACAAACCAACCTGGTTAACAGGAAACACAATGCTCCTCCTTAAGAGTGAACCTGCGAACTATCCTAACAACTACAGACCAATAACTTGCCTTCCGAAAATGTACAAACTATATACTGGAATTGATGCTGACAGTTTATAGTCATCTAGAAGAAAACTCAATCATGGCAACAGAACAAAAGAAAGTCATATGGAACAAAGGATCATTTGTTGCTAAACAGTCGTAATGGAAAATTTTAAAATGGGAAAGTATCTAAGTATGGCAGGGATATGTTACAAAAAAGTATGTGACAGCATCCCACTTCATGGATCTTGTGCTTACAGATACAGAAGATGGATCTTACACTGAGTGATTACATTACAGTTACCACAAAACAGTGGCAAACCACTTTGCATTTAAGCCATGTTAAAGGACAGACTATTATCCAAGGGATAAACAATTCAAATGGGAATATTTCAAGGTGTCATCACTGCCCTTTTGTCTTGCCCATAATCCATTAAGATGTCTACCTAACAGATTAGGTCATGGTTACAATTTGGCTCCCAGACAACAGCAAAGTGAAAATACTTATCTTTTTTTTTGTGAATGATTTAAAACTGTACAGTTCATCAGAAGAGGAGCTGAAAACCCAACTGTTAGTGGTCAAAAACTTCTCAGACGATATAAGTATGTCATTTGACCTTGCTATATGTGCAAAAGCAACATTTAAAACAGAAAAGCTGCAGCACCAAGAAAATATTAGTCTGGCACAGAAATGTCACATAAAGGAACTTGAGCAGGAGGAAGTGTATAAACATTTGGGAATTGATGAAGAACTGACAATAACACATGAAGAAATGCAAACAAAACTCAGTAAAGAATATTTTATAACACTAAAATTAATTCTGAAAAAAGCCCTGACATCTAGGAACAAAGTCCAAGCTATAAACCAATTTGCTCTTACTGTTCTAACTTACAATTTTGGGATGACTGACTGCCCCCAAAAGGTACTGGATCAGTTGGACAGGAAACCAAGGAAAATGTTTCACACTTATCAAATGATACATAAAAAGTAGTTCATACCAAGATTATATATTCCCTGTTCTGAAGGAATATGGGCATCCTCAAAAGTGGTTATATGCATAGATATGCAATCGCGGGACTGCATACATACCTGCTTACCACATCGGATCCAAATGTAGTGAAAGTTTTGAAAAATCTAAAATGACTTCCCTGCTTAGTTTGGCAGAAGCACATCAGTGTCAGGCAGGAATGGAAATTAAACCAAAGTAGACAAAAATCAGGCAGCAACTGAATGTGTAAAAAAAAAAAGAGAGAGAGAGAAAGACGGCTCAGATGAGAAGGCAAGAAATTTGGAAAAGGCATAAATATAGCTGCAAGTACAGAAAACTCCTGGAGCAACCTCATGTGGATCAGGATCTGATGCAGGAATGGTTAGAGACAGGTGAATTTAAACCAAAACATGAATGATTAACATTAGTGGCAAAGGATAGTGGACTACATACATGTTAGTTTACAAAGTCCATTGAACATGTGGGAGAAACAAACTTATAAGAAATCCTCCAACTTTCGCGACAAAAAGTAACAGAAATCAAATTCTCCACTCAATAACGCTTAAATTTAATTTTAGGTGTTTAAAAATAACAGTACACTTTTCGTCAAACACAATGTCTCGACTTCTTCAGAAACACAGTGGATCTAGCCACTATTTATGCATTTAACATGGGACTCGAGCAATCATTCAATAATTCAATTTACAATTTAAAAATACTTTCTGCTTGTAGAATAACACTCATTCATAACAAGCATAATTTAAATAGCTTTTACGCTCTCTATAAAAATACATTAGTTTGTGTTTAAAACCATTAATACAAAAATAAAATGTGTATATAAAAGAATATATGTATATATAATTTAATCAAGTAATCAAAATAATTATCAAAATAGCATATCTAAAAGGCAAGCAAATTTGATCAAAAAATGATCAAAAAATGAATTAAGAAATGAACTGACACTTTATAAAACAATTCGGATCACATTGCGTCTTAAAATGTGAAAAGTGTTTGTATATATTTACATTGAAATATTGAAAATTTCTTCACTGTCTTGTTTCCTTTACATATATACATTCAACTCTTTGTGAATATTACACCCAAGGTGCATTTCGATAATAAATTGAAGGTCTATGTTCAGATGTGTATAACCTTTTAACTAATGGGCGTATTAGGGGACAGAAGTTGATTTAAAGGGTTTGCTAGACATGTTCAACAACAGTACCAATTTTTTGAGCTTTACATCAAATTACAACAAAGATAGAATAGTATATATGGATGTTGACTTAAGAAGGAATTATGATGAAAAGACCTTTGTTTCCAAAATTCATAGGAAAGAAACCTATTCTAACATGTACCTGCACTTCACTAGTTGCCATCCGCCATTTCAGAAGAGATCTGTAATTAAGGGGCAATTGGTTAGGGCAGCCAGGATGACCACCAAAGATGATGAGTTTGTCAAGGAATGCACCTTGATTTTAAACTTTTTCAAACAGAGGGGTTACCCAGCCCTATTTCTTCAGGAAATCCTTGAAGAGGTCCAGTTTAAAAGAACCATAGGAAACTATGTCCCATTATTAAGTAAAACTAAGGGAGGGAATTTAGTACTCAGTGACAAGAAAGGAATGGTAGATCCTTGTGGCTTCATATGTACGTTCAATGTTGATTCTTATAAAATAATGGATATCATTATAAAGAACTGGGACTTCCTGATGGGAGACAAAAACCTTAGTGACAAGCTCCCAGCAAGGCCTAAGATAATTTATAGGCATGGTAACAACTTGAAAGAAATTCTGGAAGCAAACCATGGTGGCAACACTAACAAAGAAGGTATGTTTAAGTGCAGTATGTGTAGGTACTGTAAATACATCGATGAGAGTTGTAATTTCAGCATCCGTAATATGAAATATAGGTCAAATGGGAAGTATAATTGTAATAGCAAACAAGTGGTACAAGTTGTCCGGCTTTCTATATCGGGAAAACCGATAGAAAGCTGGGCAAGAGAATCTATGAACACATTTACTGTATTAATAGGAATAAAACTGAAAATGCTTTAGCAAGACACATCAGTGAAAATGTTGGCCATGACTTTAAATTTAGGGTCATTGACCAACTGAAGAAAGATGACAGAGGTGGCCCAGAGTCTTTGAAACTGGAGAGAAAGGAACTCTTATGGCAACTTAGGGTAAATGCATGTGTATTTCAAGGTATTAACGAAATGACTTTCATCATGTGTATATTTAGTTTAAAAAACCTAGCTAGGTAAAGGTTACGTAAATGGGGATAGACCAGTCTACTTAAAATAAAATAAAATAAAATAAAATAAATTCCATCTAATAAATGCTAGGTTTTAATGCAGTTTGGTAAAACTATGGCGTTAATTCCACATGACAGAGTTAAGTGGTTTCTCAAGAAGAAAATGTGTACTATTTTTAAAACAAATACGCCCATTAGTTAAAAGGTTATACACATCTGAACATAGACCTTCAATTTATTTCCGAAATGCACCTTGGGTGTAATATTCACAAAGAGTTGAATGTATATATGTAAAGGAAACAAGACAGTGAAGAAATTTTCAATATTTCAATGTACATATATACAAACACTTTTCACATTTTAAGACGCGATGTGATCCGAATTGTTTTATACAGTGTCAATTCATTTCTTAATTCATTTTTTGATCAAATTTGCTTGCCTTTTGGATATGCTATTTTGATAATTATTTTGATTACTTGATTAAATTATATATACATATATTCTTTTATATACACATTTTATTTTTGTATTAATGGTTTTAAACACAAACTAATGTATTTTTATAGAGAGCGTAAAAGCTATTTAAATTATGCTTGTTATGAATGAGTGTTATTCTACAAGCAGAAAGTATTTTTAAATTGTAAATTGAATTATTGAATGATTGCTAGAGTCCCATGTTAAATGCATAAATAGTGGTTAGATCCACTGTTTAAGTGTTTCTGAAGAAGTCGAGACATTGTGTTCGACGAAAAGTGTACTGTTATTTTTAAACACTTAAAATTAAATTTAAGCGTTATTGAGTGGAGAATTTGGTTTCTGTTACTTTTTGTCGCGGAAGTTGGAGGATTTCTTATAAGTTTGTCTTGTGCCTGTTCGAATGGATCCAGATTCACCACCCAGTTCCACGTCCATTCCAAACAACAACGGAGGTGATGGAAATTTAACCATACTGATAGAATTACTATCCCAAAAGGTGGACTATCTAACACACAAAATTGAAGGGACTAGCAATTCACAGCACGATATGCGTGGTTCGGGAGAACATGGAGCCCGTACTTGCAAACACTACCCCCCGGCTAGGGGAAATTAATCGTGATGAAGAACCTGAAACATCAACGGGAACGCGTGTTCGTAGAAGCGTTATTGCTGACGGAACCAACCCGGAACACAGGCTTGAATTAAACCATCAGCCGGATGGAAATGTAACACAGTCCGAAAAGGATTTAAATTCCTGGGTACGTAGAGCATTCATATTCTCCGACATACAACCGGGTGACCCTGTTGAAGTAAACCAAGAGGTAAGCATGGATTTAACATCAAAATTGAACATGTTCGATGAAAAACTGTGTAAAGTACGAAAGCTACAATTAGAGGTAGCGTATTTCCGAGAATGCATTTCTTTAAAAATAATTCCTAAAGGGTTAAGACGTTGGCAGTTTCCGACAGGGCTCATCGAAGGCTCCGATTTTCACAAAGCCTTGATTACCTTGTTTGATAGACAAGGAATAGAACTATTAGAACTGTTTTGCATACACTACCAGTTGATGGTAGACGAACTGTTGGTTGAGCTGGAAGTACTAGATTCTTCAATAAAGAAGGATCTTGGTTTTCCCAGGTACCGGTTTGAGTACGACCGGATTTTTGAGAGCATTGACCACTATTTAGTAAAACTGAATGCAACCAAAGTTAAGAAAATAAAGCGAGACCTTGCAAGCTATGAAGCGGGCAATGTGTACCCGAAACCACCAGGCTCCCAGGGGCAAGCTTTACTAAATGTTAACAGTACAGTGACTAATAGTAACCAGGAAGTGTAAGTTAGATCACGGGCCACTTCTAACACTGGTAATGTTAACAACAATAGTGTGCCTTCAGGGAACAACCACCAGGACAATTTAAACACTGTCCGGCGGAGTGAAAGGCTAGCAAAGAATTACTCTTCTGTTCCTGTACTTAACACTACAGGGCAAAACAACATCACAGGGGACCAAAATGAGAGAAATTTTCGGATCCGAGCCTCGAATGTAGGGGCACAGAACAACAGGCTAACCAAGGGCAAAAACAACAAAAAGAAGAAGTGGTAACGGCCTATGTTGGCTCCCCTAACGAAGAAATGACATGTAGTGTATTGTCCAATTCTAGTTCTGACTTTAAGATCTACAATTACACGGACATGACCACCTGTCCGGAAATAATTGACTTATTATCTAGAGGGTACACCATTGTTCCTACTGTACAGTTCGATGTGGCTAACACTTTGATTGATTTAAAAATTTTTATTAGAAAACTCAATTTGTCATTACTAATGGGGGATTATTTAAGTAACATATCTGATTATTACGTTTCAAGTGTATATAACCCCCCTTTGCATCCACTTCTGGCACTCTTTGAGAAAGTATGTGAGGTTGATTTACGCAACTTACAGACGCCGAGTACATTACCTAACTCTAGAGTGAAGTGTAAACATAACATCACCAGGCAGGAGAGGGACACTTTGAAATGGTTAAGCCAGGCCCCAATTCGTATCATGAAACCAGATAAAGGTGGGGGTCTTGCTATTATGACCATTGAGGATTATAACTCAAGAATGTCCGATATTTTGGAAAGTGTTACTTATGAGAAGGCATCTAGGAATGAGATGCACGGGGCACATAGAAAAGTAGTTGCCCTAATAGAAGAACTTTTCACTGAAGTGGGGATAGATAAGGGCTTATATAACTACTTACAACAACCAGCACCAAGGATCCCAGTCCTCTTTGGCATTCCAAAAGTACACAAAAGTGTGAATAATCCACCAATGAGACCATTGGTGGATGGAATGGATAGTATCACGTACACTTGCGCCAAGGTCATTGACAAGACCTTACAAAAGTACATTAAAAGAGAACCCCAGATTTCAAAAGATTCATGGTCTTTCCTGCAAGCTATTAACAATTTAGATTTTTGTGCAGATAGCATTTTTGTTACAGTAGATGTTAAGGACCTGTATTCATGTATACCACATGAAGTTGGGATTGAATGGGTATCACACATGCTAAGGACTTTAGGTGCACCCACTAGTGAGATCAAACTAATAGAGGAACTGATAGACACAGTTCTGTCATTTAATTATGTAATGTTCAACAATGGTATTTATCATCAAAAGGTTGGTGTAGCAATGGGCTCCCCATGTGGGGGAGGCCTAGCGAACCTTGTTATGGCCTTTTGGGAACATACTTTTGTGTTAGATAATTTGGACTACCGGGGAAAAAATTTTGTTTTATACCAGGTTCCTGGACGATATATTCATTTTGTTCCAGGGGACAGAAGTTGATTTAAAGGGTTTGCTAGACATGTTCAACAACAGTACCAATTTTTTGAGCTTTACATCAAATTACAACAAAGATAGAATAGTATATTTGGATGTTGACTTAAGAAAGGATTATGATGAAAAGACCTTTGTTTCCAAAATTCACAGGAAAGAAACCTATTCTAACATGTACCTGCACTTCACAAGTTGCCATCCGCCATTTCAGAAGAGATCTGTAATTAAGGGGCAATTGGTTAGGGCAGCCAGGATGACCACCAAAGATGATGAGTTTGTCAAGGATTGCACCTTGATTTTAAACTTTTTTCAAACAGAGGGGTTACCCAGCCCTATTTCTTCAGGAAATCCTTGAAGAGGTCCAGTTTAAAAGAACCATAGGAGGTCCAGTTTAAAAGAACCATAGGAAACTATGTCCCATTATTAAGTAAAACTAAGTGAGGGAATTTAGTACTCGGTGACAAGAAAGGAATGGTAGATCCTTGTGGCTTCATATGTACGTTCAATGTTGATTCTTATAAAATAATGGATATCATTATAAAGAACTGGGACTTCCTGATGGGAGACAAAAACCTTAGGGACAAGCTCCCAGCAAGGCCTAAGATAATTTATAGGCGTGGTAACAACTTGAAAGAAATTCTGGAAGCAAACCATGGTGGCAACACTAACAAAGAAGGTATGTTTAAGTGCAGTATGTGTAGGTACTGTAAATACATTGATGAGAGTTGTAATTTCAGCATCCGTAATATGAAATATAGGTCAAATGGGAAGTATAATTGTAATAGCAAACAAGTGGTATATTTAGCCAAATGTACAAGTTGTCCGGCTTTCTATATCGGGAAAACCGATAGAAAGCTGGGCGAGAGAATCTATGAACACATTTACTGTATTAATAGGAATAAAATTGAAAATGCTTTAGCAAGACACATCAGTGAAAATGTTGGCCATGACTTTAAATTTAGGGTCATTGACCAACTGAAGAAAGATGACAGAGGTGGCCCAGAGTCTTTGAAACTGGAGAGAAAGGAACTCTTATGGCAACTTGGGGTAAATGCATGTGTATTTCCAGGTATTAACGAAATGACTTCCATCATGTGTATACTTAGGTTAAAAAACCTAGCTAGGTAAAGGTTACGTAAATGGGGATAGACCAGTCTACTTAAAATAAAATAAAATAAAATAAATTCCATCTAATAAATGCTAGGTTTTAATGCAGTTTGGTAAAACTATGGCGTTAATTCCACATGATAGAGTTAAGTGGTTTCTCAAGAAGAAAATGTGTACTATTTTTAAAACAAATACGCCCATTAGGTAAAAGGTTATACACATCTGAACATAGACCTTCAATTTATTTCCGAAATGCACCTTGGGTGTAATATTCACAAAGAGTTGAATGTATATATGTAAAGGAAACAAGACAGTGAAGAAATTTTCAATATTTCAATGTACATATATACAAACACTTTTCACATTTTAAGACACGATGTGATCCGAATTGTTTTATACAGTGTCAACTCATTTCTTAATTCATTTTTTGATCAAATTTGCTTGCCTTTTGGATATGCTATTTTGATAATTATTTTGATTACTTGATTAAATTATATATATTCTTTTATATACACATTTTATTTTTGTATTAATGGTTTTAAACACAAACTAATGTATTTTTATAGAGAGCATAAAAGCTATTTAAATTATGCTTGTTATGAATGAGTGTTATTCTACAAGCAGAAAGTATTTTTAAATTGTAAATTGAATTATTGAATGATTGCTCGAGTCCCATGTTAAATGCATAAATAGTGGTTAGATCCACTGTTTAAGTGTTTCTGAAGAAGTCGAGACATTGTGTTCGACGAAAAGTGTACTGTTATTTTTAAACACTTAAAATTAAATTTAAGCGTTATTGAGTGGAGAATTTGGTTTCTGTTACTTTTTGTCACGGATGTGGGAGAAACAGACAAGTGCAGGTTTTGTAAAACAGAACTGGAAACAGTTGCACTTCTTGTTGGGTGTGGTACACTAATGGCAGAGGGCATTTATACTAAAATGCATAATAATGTGGCAAGACTGGGGATTGTGCAAACACTGCAACACTGAAGCAGCCGAGAAGCATTGGAAACACAAACCGCAAAGTATTATCAGACAATTATGATGTTTACATCGCATGGGATCACCCACTACCAACAGTTCAAAAAACAGATGCGAGAAAACCAGATACAATACTCCATGAAAAGAAAACAAAAGTAGCATTGATCATTGAAACTGCTAAAGCCAGTGATTACAGTTTTTTATGTACAAAGAGACACAAAGTCATAAAATAACAGGATTTGCAGGCAGAAATTAAGGCAATGTAGGAGGAGGATACTCAGACAGTTCCAAATATTAGCAGCAGCAATGGGTCTCATAAAAAAGAATTTACAGTCTTACTTACATACGCTATTGATACATGTAATTCACCTCTCTTTAACCATTCCTGCATCAGATCTTGGTCCACAGGTAGGGCTACAACTCATTCCATACCTTTCGGCGCCAGAATACAGCCGGAAGCTCCAAAGGCGGTGGCGTCTCCACATTCTTAAAGGATATGCACACCTCTAGACTGGTAGCCCAGCATAATGCATCCGAGATACTTCAGGTATAACTAACACTGGGTAAGACGACGATACAAGTCATTAGCCTGCTACAGAAACCCAAACATGTCCCAAGACTCTCATTCCAAGTTCCTAAGCACCCTGGAATCCATCAAGGTCCAACCCAATACTCTCATACTGGGTGACTTCAACTACACTTCCATCAACTGGGAAAACTATTCAAGCACCAATGTACAAGTCCAATGCTTTCTGGACTTTATCAAATCCAATGCCCTTGACCAGCTCATTCTGACCCCCACTAGAGGAAGCAATATCTTCGACCTGGTTATCACCAACATGGGAGACAATTGCTCCACACCCAGAGTCAATTTCTCCCTGGTTAAATCTGACCACAAACTGATCACCATGGAAATCTCCATCTCACCTACAACCCCCGCTAAGGTGACCACCCAGAAAAACTTCTCTAAAAGCGACTTTGGGCTCCTAAAAAACAGAGGTGACTAACTTCTCGGCACCCATGCCAATGGAAAATAGCTGCATGACTGTCGAATCATACACCAATGTACTGTACAAGCATGTACACAAATGCATGGACGTTGCCATACCAAACAGAACTAAGACGCTCTCCTCAAAAAAAAAAAAAAAAAAAAATCTGGTGGTCCCCAACCATCAATAAACTCTACAACAGAAGGAAGAAACTGTTGCAGAAAAAATGAAGTCACAAGACTGGAAAACCTCCCTTATCAGTCACAACAAAAAAACTGTGATCCCTTATCAAATCCTCTAAAGCCAGCTATAAAGGCAGAATTGTGGCCGACACCAAAAACAACCACAAAGCCTTCTATAGCTATATCAAAAACCTCCAAGGCAATACCCAGATCTGCTCTGAGTTATTACACAATGGCACCTCCTATACTTAGCCAACAGTGTAGCCAACATACTGGCCAAAAGATTCAGTGCCAACTTTACCCCCCCCCCCCACCACCACCAAGAGCCCTATCACAATACCAGAAGAAAGCCTGGTACCCACCATTTCTGCAGCACAGGTAAAAGCTGAATTGTCCAAAGCCAAGAATACAGCATCCATGGGACCTGATAATATCCCTGGCTGCGTCCTACATGAGCTACAAAATGAACTGGCACCACATATGTGTGCCCTGTTCAATCACAGCCTTACCTCAGGCTATGTCCCTAATGAATGGTGCACTGCTACAGTCATCCCACTCCATAAAGGGGGAGCAACTGCAGACCCTGGGAACTATCGCCCCATTAGCCTGACGAGTCTGGTATGCAAAGCTATCGAGCGCATCATTATTGACCTGCTTAACAAAGATATAGGCAATCTCCAAACTCTAGACTCCATACAGTTTTGCTTTGTCAAGGGGAGATCCTGCCTGCTGAACCTGGTTGACTTCTTCGAGGCAGTCACCAAGGCTGTGGATGAGGGTAAGGCAGTACATACAGCCTACCTCAACCTGGCCAAGGCCTTTGTTAACATTCCCCACTCAGGTATCATTGATAGACTCACCAAACTAGGCATCAATCCTTACATCACAAGGTGGGTTGCAAATTGCTCACACACAGGATCCACAGAATGAAAGCTGTGGATTCCAAGTCAGACTGTTGACCAGTCACATGTGGAGTTCGACAGGGCTCGGTCCTGGGCCCTCTCCTGTTTGGCATCTACTTCTCAGATGTCCAGGCCAACACAGGAGGACACTGGCTGACCAAGTTCGCTGATGACTGCAAGCTAGGAGTCATTATCAACTCCCCAAGTGATGCAGACGTCCTGCAAAAGGGCCTCTCTGAGACCAATGACTGGTGACGGAACCATGGCCTGAAGCTTAATGCCAAAAAATGCGTTATCATCCCCTTTGGAAAAAACTCCGTTCCCACAAACTACCACGTTGATGGGAGCCCACTGAACACTGAAGGGCCATAAGAGATCTGGGCACCCAGGTCGACACCCACCTCACCTAAGATCACCACATTGCCACTGTGGTCAGAAAGTCCTTCTACGTGGCACATCTTATAACCAAAGGTTTCGCATCCAGGAAGAAAGAGGTCATCATCCCCCTCTACTCATCCCTCATTAGACCAATCATCGAATATAACAGTCTGTTTGGCATGTACCTGACCAGACACCTACAACAGCTGGAGAGGCCACAAAAGTACATCACAAAAAGGATCCTAGGCCTTAAACACATATCCTACATGGACAGATTCAAGAAACTTCAGCTGTTCTCAAGCTCTTATCGTCTACTTAGAGGTGACCTCTGCTTGACTTACAAAGCCATGTCTGACCCACCCTACTTGAAATGCTACACCTAAAGAAATCCCAATCCCCCCGCCCACACACTCCAGAGATCACAACCTCATTACCACAATTAACATAACATGCTGGAGGGACAGGTTCATCTCCCAAAGAGATTTTTGCACATACAGTCAGGGTGTTACTTCAACAGTGACAATCATCCAGAGCCAATGTTCACTCAACCAGCTGGCTAGTCTGCTACTACTGTTTTTCCATACCATACACACATGCAAGCACACGCACATCTATGGCCAATTTAAAGTAGCCAGTCCACCTTCTGCAGGTTATTGGAATGTGGGAGAAAAATGAAGCATCCAGAGAAAACCTACATAAACACAGGGAGGACATGCAGACTCCATAGAGAAAGCACACAAGCTGAAAAGGGAACCATAGAAACTTTTGCTGTGATGTGACAAGGCTATCTGATGTGCCACCCCATAGAAGGAAAAAAAAACACAAACACTAATAAGAGAAATCCTAAAATGTAACTTAAGTATTTAATGTCTCATGCACAATAAGCAAGAGTCAAAATGCTAAAAATCTACATACCTATCTAGTAATAACTATTTATCCTAATATAACAGAACTGTAATTTTCTTTCTTTTTTTTTTTTTTTTTGAAGAATGGTGACAGCAGAACAGGATCTGGGCGATACCAAGAATATAAAAAAAAGGCACTCGGAGAAAAAGCTTCCTCAAGGACAACAGAAATATTAATACTGAACAGTTATCGAAGAAAGATGAAAAGGTTGTGTTAAGTACATAAAAATTCTGAGGAGGAGCACTTAGCTTTACTGAGGTGACAATTCATTTCTGAATGGTATGGTGGCCAACAGGATCAGAGGTAGCTTTACACACACTAGAGCATTATTGGAAGACAAAATTTAAAGGAGCTAAGAATCCGGACCACTAGTTTTGCCGGCTCAGATATGACAAATGGCTTGGGGGAGTCTTGAGTCAGATACGACAGTGTGAAAGGATAAGGATGATAAACATATCAGGCATAAAGATGTCAGAAGCACCCAAGCTCAAAAGTAAGTAAGGAATGACAGTTGGCTGAGGATATGTACCATGAATGGTTTAGTCAAGCAGTGCAGGACTGTACTACATAGGACAGAATTCAGGAGTTAATGTCGCTCCACAGAAATGTAAGGCTGGTAATTATGCGAAAGATAAGCTACAGAAGAGGTGGAAAGGAGGGGGTGGATATGTACAGGAGGGCTCCCTATTGAAATGCTGGCACTAGTAATGAAAATTGCTGAAAACACACACACACACACACACACACACACACACACACACACACACACACACACACACAAGGAAAGTGACTACTGAGTATCACTTTTGTTTAAACTTGTTTTTTTACAAGGGTGGGCAAGCCTTAACCCCCCCCCCCCCCCGAACGTATGTGTACTAACTCTGAGACTGCCATACTGCACAGAAAAAGGAAATATTCTAAAAAATGACCATCTCAGATTTAGTATATCTAAGTCTGTTTTTTTTTTTCAGCCATTCAGTCTCAACCATTACAGAACTTACTAAAACAAGTCCCGATATTTCAAATGATTACTGTAGAGGAGGGATATTGCAAGAAGGCTAGCAGAAAGGAAACAAAGGCACAAGCTGAAAGGGAAATGGCAGAAAGGATCAGGAAAGAGTTTTATAGAAAAAGCAAAGAGGAAGAAAGAAAGAAACAGACATGGCCAGGCCAAGCAATGATGGGATGAGGAGCACAGAGGAATAAGAACAAAAGTACAACACGACTGTTTTGCTTACGTTTTCAAAAAAGGAAAGTAAAAAGAGGATGCCATGTTGGGAGGATGGAACTGTAGAATAAGGATGCACTGAAGAGATACCATGACATCAACAATGGAGGTGGATAAGGAACAGTCCACCCTTATTGAAGATAAAGCACAAGAACAGATGGACTACTTCCCAGAATGGGTGAGAATCTGGCTAGGGTTCTGGCTGATCCCCTGATGGAGGTCTTCAAAAAAATTACTGGCCAGTGAAGAGTGCCTCAGGGCAATAAGTGTGACATCTGTGTAGTGGCGGGGTTGGACAAAAATACGGTGCTAAAGGCCTATTACTCTAACAGCAGTGGCAGTAAAAGCATTGAACAGAATTACAAGGAGAAGGCTAACTGCTTTCATACAGGACAACATTTCCAGAACTACTAACACAGGTTCATAGTCAGAAGGACTTGCGAGTCAAACTCAAAAGTACTTTTATGACTGGGTAAATTGTATCAAGAAGTACCAGTAGATGTGGTCCACTTGTATCTCACCAAGGGTCTTGACTCAGGTCCACACAGGCAGCTGGCAAGAAAAGTGCAGGAGACAGAGGTAGAGCCAAGACTAAGAAACATGACTGGTGCATGGCTGAAGAGCAAGACAAACTGAGTTGTGGTAACAGGAGGCTATCATCAAGAAGGAAAACAACTGGAGGAGTACCACGGGGGTGAGTCCAGGGTCCAACACTCTTAAGTATGACTATTTTAGATGCAGCTGAAAGACAAGAAAACAAAAGCAAAATCAACTTCTTTAAATGCCAATAATGGGGCGGATGAATAGTCTAGAAGGATTTGGAATGGCTAACCAAGGACAGAAAGGTCCCAAGTAAGGTTTAG
This sequence comes from Protopterus annectens, assembly GCF_019279795.1. Lineage (NCBI taxonomy): Eukaryota > Metazoa > Chordata > Ceratodontiformes > Protopteridae > Protopterus > Protopterus annectens. The sequence continues at coordinate 636,584,032 of NC_056747.1, forward strand.
TGAAGACAAATGCACAGTACTGCATTTGGTCACAACAAGCCTGCTGTGAAGTATGAGCTGGAAAAAAGTAGAACTGATAGCAAAAGAGCATGAAAATGAAGAGACTGAGTTAATCACACCTAAACTGACCACAAGGAGTAGAATAAGAGAGCAGTGGCAGTTGCAGACAAATGTAGGAATATATATTTTGTGGAACAGACCCCAAAATCAAGCAGGTAATGTTTCCAGCAGCGTCTGTCAGGGACAGCTCCAATGAAGTTTGTACTGGTTCAGTCAATGAAGATCTTACCTATGCATCCTTGGCAGAGACCCTGAGCTGAGAATGAGGTCCAAGGCATTGCATCCTCTGAAATCTTCAGCCACAAAGGAGGGACACTGTTAAGGCACTCAATAGTCAGACGACCTCCAACACTCTCCTACTGGGTCTACTTCGAAGGCCGACTTTTAAAATCCAGAGACGAGAAAGCAGACAACCACAGAAAACAGACATCCTGGAACACTGACTTCCAACTCTAGGTAGGTAACCACTTGGCCAAAACACAAACAAATAAATAATTAAACCCACTGATGAGTGGGGGCTTTGCCCCCCAACTAAACATACCAACTCAGAGGCTGCACTACCGCGGGGGTAAGGAGCAAAGTTCAACACGTTGGCAAGTGGTCACTTGCCTGGAGATGGAAATCAGTGTTCCAGGATGTCGGTTTTATATGGTTGTCAGCTTTCTCATCTCGGGATTTTAAAAGTCGGCCTTCTGGTATTTCAGTCTTCTGAAGTAGACCTCTACTACTATGTATAATTCTTTTTTTTTTTTTTTATCTTAATACTTTGTCATATAATTCTTCCTCTTGAGCTAAAGCTTATCACCTCATTAACAAAGTTTATAATGCCTTGAGGAGGACATTCTTAAGTCCACTGGTCAACTGACCTATGTCAGTTTATCTTACAGGACAATGACGTTGTTTGTGTCTTTCGGCTTTTCCCGGTTAGGGGTCGCCACAGCGGAACTCCGGTCCGCTAATGATTGGCAGTAGATTTTTTACGTGCTGAGTTTGCCAGCCCTGACGCACAACCTTCAACGAAAGTACGCCCATTCATGCATGTTTACACACAGAAGACACTCTAGCTAAGAATCGAATGGTGCAACGTCTTGCTGTGAGGCGACAATGCTACCGCAGCACCACCACCGCAGTCTCTTACAGGACAATGACTATGAACTGCTAAAGCTTCATTCGTTAGTTCTAATTTTCCCCAGTTAGCATCTGTCTACTGTGTCTCTCTGAGAAATTCAGTTAAACAGTCAGTGCCCCCCCAGAAAGTGTTATTTCTACCTAGCAGGTTAATCACCAAAGAGGATACATAGGGAAAGGAGGAGGATTCCCAGGTCTAGTGAGTGTTTTACATTTGCGTCACCTTTCAAATAATGTAGAGCTAACTCAGAACCACTTTTTCTTTTTTAATCTTTTTTTTTTGTTCCTCAAGGAGAACTCTGACTGAAGACAAGAATGTGTTTAAATTTTAACAAATCAAGCAGTTATCATAATGTTGGTCCAATACAAGCAAACTGCATACATATACTGCTTCACTACTTTTGGTTCAGTCACAAGGAATGCATCTTTAGATTATGGGAAGGTCAAATGGGTCCACAAAAAGTAGTTCAATCATAATTTACTTTCAGCTTAAATTGACATTTGTTAAAGGAGTAAAAGTTTCTTCATTGACCAAGAAACTGGTTTGTAACAGAGCCTAGAAATTCAAATTGTAGGGGAAAGAATCAAAAAATAAGATACACCATCATTTTATGCACAGGGCATATCCTGAAGTTAATGAAAGTATGTTTAAGAATAATCCTTACATCTTCTGCTCTCCAGACTTTGATAGTCCGGTCCTGTGAAGATGAGAAAATGAGGTTATCTCCACCCCATTTTAGACAGGTTACAGACTGTGTGTGTCCTGTTAATATTTTACAGCACTGTCCCAATACTGTGTCCCAGATTCGAATAGTACAGTCTTTGGAAGCACTGGCCAAGAAACGGCATTCAGGATTCCTAGAAACAAAATTAAAAAATAAAAAATCAGTATAATATTCTTGCATAATTAAAGAAAGACAAAACATTTCTTTTCATAAATCCATATTCACTGCTGAACCAAAGTTACCGTCTTTAATAATGCACATTCTGAGATTCTATGGTTGGGCCATCAGTAAGTGAAACAGCCTAATGGCATGTAAAAGCATTGAGAAACTACTCCTAACCAGAGAGGGAGAGAAAATGTGTCAGAATAACCTCAAACTACACCAAATGGTGTAGGCTGCACACCTGCCTAACATTTTTAGAGTACTTCAAAGAAACAGTTTCTAACTTTTCAATTCCATTCGCTGACTGTAATTATAAACAATGGAGCCTTAGCCAACCAAATCACTTAAGCATTTCATCCCTTTACAGATAAAACTACCCAAGAGAGGCTGCGGTGGTGCAGCGGTTAGCTGTGTCACCTCACATCAAGAGATTCTCCTGCTCGATTCTCGGCTGGAGCGCCTTCTGTGTGGAGCCTGCATGTCCTCCCCATGGTTGAGTGACGTCTAAAGACATGCAGGTAGGTGCATGCATGAATGGGTGTGCCTTCTTTGAAGGTTAGGCGTCGGGCTGGCAACTCGGCATAGTAAAAATCCACTGCCAATCATTAGCGGACCGGAGTTCCGCTGTGGCGATCCCTAACCGGAAAAAGCCAAAAGAAGACAGATAAAACTACCCAAGGATATTATGGAAATATACCTCAATGAAATAAATGAGACTTCAGTTTGTATTTTGTTTTAAGAATGTAGCAGGTATACAAGTTTCTAGATTATTGACATTTCATTATAGAAGTATGATAAAGCATATCCTTTTCTTCACTTTTACTTTCACTAGTTCAACTCTTTACTCCTGACTGAATACAGCTATCATACTAGTATAACAAAAACCATGTGGGTGGCTTATGCTCAGTCATAATAATGCATTAACTTAACAGGGGCAGCACAAGCAAAAAGTACCCCCAGCCCCTTGGTTCATTTCTGAATGTATGGCAGCTATAGCTGCAAACTTAAAGAAAGAAAGAAAAAAACACATTCCCCAAGCCCAGTTAAAGGTGCAGAAAACTAAAAAAACTTTCTTGGCATGGGGTTAAAGGGTTGCAGTTTCAGAATAAACACAATGACGCAAACCATGTCCACACTGCCCAGTCTACAAGGCACCAGCCTTTGAGGTGGCAGGCCTAAGACTCCAGGCTACAGGAAGGAATAATTTCCTCCACAGTGATCTGCAGTGAAACTGTTTTAGTCATCAGAAAATGGAGTATGCATTCTCTCAAAAGCATGGGAACAGTAGACTGTCATTTTTTCCTACATTTTTTGAGATAGAAGAAGAGTTCTATGGAACACTGGCACATGACATCACTTGTATTAGTTCTGCTATTTGTCAGTATTTTGGTTACTTTTTACTTTAAATTTAAGCACCATAAAAAGCTATGCCTGAACCACTGACGGGAAGCTTTTTTGTATTTTTATTTTTACTTGCTAATATGAAATTTTTATTTTCGCTTGCTAGTATGAAAGACAACATAAAAAGATGTCTGCAAGCTAAGGAAGAAAAATGTAAACCTGGCCAACAGCTTTTGGTGACTGAACAGCTTTAGGCAGCACACAGACTCCATAAAAGGTGCTGTATGAAAGAAGCAAACTTATTTTAAACACGTTTGATGTATTTGCAGAGAGTATAAATTTAGACAGTATTGTCCACAGCAATGCTCTATTGTGCTTAACATACAAGCACAATTGACTACTTTTAAGGATAAAAATACCACGTACATCTGCCTTCTACATGATCTTTATTCCCATGCGTAAAATTAATTTGTGTTTGTCTGCAGCGTGAATACCATTTTAATGTAGATAGTGTATATTGGTTCTTCAACAAACTATTTTCATTTTGACTCTTCAGTCATTAATGACTTCCAAACTCCCCTTCCTCCTTGTATCATGGTCTTGACTGTCAAAAGTGACATGTCCAGCAGTGCTCATGGAGATTTTTTGCTCTCACATTATTTTATTTCCACCAGCAAATTATTTTATTCCTTTGTGGAAGCTAGTCTCTGTACACTAACTGATGGCAATTATTTTCCACTAAGTGTTGTCAAAGGAAGAGGTGGGATACACTTCAGCAGTGATAACTGCTAGTTTGTCTGACATACAGCACAAACCAATTCTAGCTATGTTGTTTTTCTTTTTTATTTGCAGAAGATGAGCATGCAAAGAGGATGTATAGAAAATAAGTACTTTTTTAAGATACTGTTTCATTTAATGCTTACAGATTATGAAGACTACCCCTATCTGAGCTCAATTCAGTACTTACTGTTTAAAGTAGAATCAGAAGAAGGGGAGAGTGTCCCATTATACACACAGCCATGGTAGTGCTTGTGCCCCCACTAGCACTTTTGAAATGAAGGCATGTGTGTGTGTAGCCCTAGCTCCACCCCAACTGGCTGACGTGTGCACCAAAGTTACCATAGAGATGCCCTATGTCTTCTTCCCACACACACATCCAGGAGGGCTACTTTCACTGGCAAAGTCCATCACAACCCAGTGGCCAGTGATACTGTGCAAGCCTCCAATGCACGAGAGATCAGCCAGATTAAAGCCACCATCTCGCTCCCCCAGGATAGGTTAGCATGAATAAAACATTCAATCCCAATTCCCCTGCTCGGCTCTTCCAGCACTTCAGCTACTGTTCAACCTCGGCTGGCTCATAGTCAGGGCTTTACCCGTACACTATGCAGCCAGGTTCTTGTAAACAGGTTAATTTTATTTGCATCTAGCAGTTCTATCATATAAACACATAATGTGTATTCTTTTCTGTTTTGTTTAGCAAACCAATACTGTTTGGGTCTGTTTCATAAAACACACCTGAACATTTCCATGGAAAGCAAACACAGATAGCAATGGAAAAAAAAACAGACTTGTGATTGTATTGTGTTATGCACCTGTATGAGAGACTATATTTTGGGATCCTGGATAAGCAACTATGGCTCTGATCTGCTCCTTTTTGGAAGGTGGTACACTTTAGTGTACTCTTTGTGTAAAGCTGCAAAAATTTAGCCACATTACTGCTCAGCTTAACACTGTCTTAAAAAAGTAGATATTGGTAAGAAAAGAAGTCCATTACCTGACTAATATGAGAGTTAAAAAAAACAGGACAGTCATCACAGTGAATTACAGGCAATTTGACTTTGTGCTTCAATCTGCCATTACCCAAGAACATCAACTGCATACTTTCTTTTCACTATATAGTTACCCAAAGCAATTAACCACAGGCATTGTTTCACAGATGCAAATGGCAGCAAACTTAACACCACTAAACTTTTTCTTGCCTTAGTTACAAAAATATATATTTTTCAAAAATTAAACATTTGTATTCTTCAATCCTACAATCATTAGATTTACCAAAGACTACCAAACTATTGTATTTCATTCTGATGTAAAAACAAATCTGAAAAATGTATTGTATTTCAAAATATACAGTTTTAGCTCTTTAAGCCTGTGTATACAGGCCTTACTTTCAAGCCAAGTTTATTCTTCTTGTAACATTTCTTTGCCGACTTTTTGAAAATGATCTTATGTACATATAAACACACACACACATATCTGCATACACAACCACACACACACATATGTACAAGTACACATACATACAAACGCACACGTTAACCAGGTAACTGCAGTGAAGAGTCCCATTTCAGTGACAACCTGGTACCACTGTTTGGTTAAATGATTTGCTCAGCATCACGCCTTTTGAATGACTTGCTCACAGTCACACAGTAGGCAAATGTTGGTAGGAGGAGTCAAACCCTGTACCTTGTGCTACAAGAAGCAGATCATTTACTGCTCGGAGCTCTAGTTTTTCTGGCCAATTGCCAGATTATTCACCAGTTTACCAATTATCCACATACTGGGCCCCCATCTTATCTTAGTCAGTGCTGTGTCTAGTGATATCATAATACTTACGTGCGATCTAACATGACTGATCATAATCAACACAAATTTGTTTGTTTTACTTGCTATTGAAAAACAGCGCTATATAAAGAACGGTTTGTGGTCTACAACTGTTCAAAGATCTCTTTCATATTCCTCCTGTTAACATTGTGTCTCTGAAGAACCACACATTCAAGCATTTGTTTCCCCAGTACCATCCCTTTACAACTGGAAAACTACTACTGAGCCACTACTAATGGTATCTGATGGTACTGTTTATGGAACCAACCTATGGACAACTTCACAACTGATGCTACAACATAAAAGTAACGTATTCCTCAATCTTTTAAAATAATATTTTACTCAAAATTAGAACTGGTTTCATTGTACAACCTACAAACACGTTACATCTTAAATCACACAGAGTTTTGAAATAACACATGAACCAAACTGCTTATAGCCAATATACAGCTTTAATTTTTCTACTTCCTTTTCCATCTCTTTTCAATACTTCCCTGTTCTATTTTTCTGATCCAAATCTTTCTACTCTCTTCTTTTTTTTCCAAATATTTTTATTTTTCTTCTTCTCTTGTTTTGTTTGCATATTTATTTATTTGACATTTGCTTACCGGGGCGGTCTGACTGGGTTTACAGAACCCAATTTCAGCAGAGGCTTGGGGATTAAAGCTCCACATATGGTACAGTACAAATACAATATAATCCAATGCAATAAAAATTACATTAGAAATACTATACAAAAAATAAGTTGAAAGAACAAACTGCTACAAGATGTTGCAATCTATTACTACACATCTAGACAATTCTACACAGTTAAAACACTACAGACAATAATAGTCATTCTCACCATACATGATGTAGACCGTGTCCAAAAATAGTACGTAGGTCGTGCAGTGTGTGACATTGACTATTATAGTACATGCAAAATAGAATGTTAGCTTCAGTTAGGAAAACAGCAGAAAGTTAGTGAGAGAGAGTTAAGAAGAATAGAAGCAATAAAGTCTGAGCAGTAGCTTAAGGATATGGTATAGAAACAGAGAAGGGGTTAGAAGAGCCTTAGGCTCTTGCAGCCTGTGAGGGACTGAAATGTGACAGAAGAGGAAGACCTGAGCATTAGGCAGGCGTTATGCAGTAGCAGAGCCATGTATGTTTGAGATGATTTTTTTTAAAGAGGCTTTGAAATGGGTTAGGCCAGGCATAGACCTGGTAGCTAGAGGTAGTGAATTCCAAAGTATAGAGACAGAGTATGAATACAGAGAGCTACAAGGTTTTCTTGTGGGTTTTGAGATAACCAAGAGATTTTTGTCAACTGATCATAGGGATCAATTTTTTGTGTACGGTGTGACTAGACTGGCTAGTGCAGAGCAGGCAGTAGGCTTGAAAATAAGGTTGTGCAAGGTGGACAGGTCAATAAATGCAAGTTGATTGGGGAGTTCAAGCCAGATTAATTCTAGGAGTGGTTTACAGTGGTGTGTGTGATATTTAGAGTTTTTCAATTTCATATTTCAATTCCAGTCATTTTACATGCCACAATACAGTTACTCTGCAGAAGGGTTACAATCATATTTAGGTACATCTTGTTGCAAGAGAATTTTCAGTGTTACAACAAAATACACAAAACATAGATAATACTGTATATACAATATATACAATAAGTGCTACAGAGAATCAACTTCTGATTAATATTTGTGTCACAGTATACATACAGTTCATAATTTCTACATATGAGGTTTGGATCTAACACACATGAAAGAATATGTCTTATGTCCTTTTCAGTTTACATTCAAAATAATTTGTCATTTCTTGTCTATCTATTCTTTTAAAATATTATCCATGAGAAGACTCTAGTATTCTAGAAAACAGGAACGCTTACCTTGGTTATTTGTTACCAATTTATGTGCAGATATAAACTTTATTGCCATACTTCTGAAGCCCTCCCATGACATTTTGTTTCAATCTAACCAGTTCTGAGTAATGTGCAATTTTACTACTAAGAAGAGGGTAATTAGAGTATGCAGATTAAGTTTGGGTAACTTTTGAGAGGTAATATGCAAAACTGCAAATCCCCATGATAATGTGGATTTTTGATACCCCATCTTCTCTAGTCTCTCAGTGAGCACTATAATTTATAAGTACATTTACAGCTCCAGAAGATGTGGAACAGGTCTGCTATTTGTGAGTAAACAGCACTGACAATTTGGTGACACTTCCGAGCTGAAATTGTGGAGGATTTCTGGGATGAAGTAATCATTGTTAGTCATCATTAATTGAGTATACATGAGTTTATTAAAAGGGATTAATTTTAATGTTGTTTTGATAGATTTAGATTTTTGCTTTTCAGTAATTTGAGGTTTTCAACAAGTATTCTGAATACAGAACAAATGTTTGATATAGTACAGTTTTGTACCTACCATAAATGTAGATGTCCGAACTGGATAGCATCTGCAGTCATAACAACTGGGTTGTCCCTCTGTTTTGTGAAAGGTAGGTGGATTGCCTGGTTTAGGGACACTCTGGATACCACCTAGCATAATTTTAGGATTAGTCCTCATGTCCTCATTGTCTTGGTGGAAGATTAGGAAACTGCCACTGGCATTAGGGGCCTGAAGTTCAGAAACCCTCCTTGATTGTCAGTGCAGTAGGAAAGCAAGCAGGAGAAGATGCCAGAAGGTCCTGTTGTTGCTGCTGTTCAAAAGATGCAGTGTCAACTTTTCTAGCACTTTTCTCAAACAAATCCCAAGCTGGCAGTTGGTTTCCTAGGAGGTTTTTACATTCTTGATCCTCTGGAGTCTGAGGGCCTGTAGAGGATGTGAGAAGACAGGTGGATCAAAGCTGTATTCTGCTGAAATAGCTGATGCATGTATCTTGATGGAGGAATAGGACAGGCCTATATGTAATGCAGTGTGGAAACCAAGAGATGCCATGATGCCATGAAGCCCAAGGCCTGCAGAGAACTTTTCTTGCTGTTAGCTTGCTGTGGTTTGTTAATATTAAAGCAGAGTAAGCATTTGTGAACTAGAAGTGGCCTGGTTGAGGGGGTTTAACAGGCACTGACTTAGTAGATTTGCTGCTTTTAGCCCTGGCGAAGGCCTTAATAGACATGGCTGCAGGAGGCCCTGCTTGAGAAAGACAGAAGAAAAATGGCGCCGCTGATGCCTTTACCCCGCTAAGACCAGCAGATGAGCGTCGGTGAAGCGCGTATCAGCCGGACCCGACTTTGGAATCCCGATGGGCTGGGCCTGGCCTGACAGGAGAACAAACCAACCAGTTGTTATGACTGCAGATGCATCCATGAAGGACATCCAAGGGACACTATTAGCCTATATGTATTAGTTAGCATTTTTTTCTTAAAGTTAGTAAATTCCATAATGTATTGCATGTATTTATGTCTATTGTTTATTTGAAACTCTCCTATTATTTAAGTGCATGGTTCTGTAATTTGCCTTAACATTATGATGTATCCTTTTGGAAGGTTAAGGACATTCCTTGTGTCCATTAAAGATTTTTTCCGATGTCTGTAAATATCCCAAACATTACATTTCTTAATGAGTGGATATTTGTCCAAGTTTATCATCTCATTATTTAACCTGAGGTTTGGAATCAGTTGTAGTGGTTGTAACAGGATGTAAGTATTTTAAGTTGAGTGCTTCAATCATTTTTTGAAATCGAGTTATTCTATGTCTTAATGAGATATAAAATATGCTATCCTTTATGTTGCCCTGATTTATAAATGGAAGGACTTTGGGATTAATTTTACTGTTTTTGACATAGTCATACCATAATTTAATTCATAGTGGACACCATTCTTTACCCTTGCAATTATATTCAGCAACTTGAATGGTCCTGTTTGAACATATTATATCATAATACAAGTTAAAGTCAGGTAGCCCCAGTCCTCCCTTTTCCTTAGGATACATTAACGTCTGATAGTTAATTCTTACAGTCTTAGGGTACCAGACAAACTTAGCTAAAGCTACATTTAGTTTTTTAAGAGTTTTTTCTAAACTATTAAATTTGATGCATTGAGATGAAACAATAGCCTTGCCAGAATATTCATTTTTAAAATTGCTTTCTAAAAAAAGTATAGTTTCATTTTCCCCATCTCTGGATATCCTGTTTAGTGTCTGCCCATATCTCTAGTAAATTACTCTGCATGAATAGTTTTGGGTTATGCTCAAAGGATATTCCCAAGTATTTTAGTGAGTATTTTATTTCCGAATCAGGAAAATATGATTCAGTGTGACCTAATCGATTGAGATAGAAAATTAGGGATTTTGTGGGATTATTTTCATAGTTTGAAACTTTTGAGAAGCTGTTAAGAGTCTAGGATTTTGCTCAAGTCAGTGTTAGGGAGTGTGAAATATACGTTTAAATCATCAGTAAAGGCTGTTAGAGCAATTTTACTATTAAAAATTTCTGGGATATGATGGTACATGTTTTGGGTTATGAGTAAAAATAGAGGTTCTACATGTAAGTTAACAACGTATGGAGATAGACATCTTTGTTTGGTCCCATTTAGAATTTTAATTGGATCTGAATTTGTTTTATTAATGTACAGAATTGTGCAAGTGTTCTCATATAAAATTTGTATTATATTTGTAAATTTCTGTGGTATATCAAAATAGGGCAGTACAGAAAATGAAATGTTTAGGTTTACTTTGTCAAAGGCTTTACATGCATCTAAAGCAAGGGCATAAGTGGGGTTTTTATTTTGTTTAGTTAGCAAGATCATTGTATCTAACGTTAATGTGTTATCACTTGTCTCCCTACCATTCATGAATCCTGACTGCCCGGGTGATATTATGTCCGGTAATACTTTTCTTCAGTCTGCCTGCAAGCAATGCAGCTAGAATTTTGATGTCTAGATTTGTGAGAGAAATTGGTCTGTAGTTTCCTGGGTTTTTATCATCAGATTTTCCTTTAGGCAAAGAGACTGCCTTTGAATTATTTAAATATAAATCTGCAACTCTACATTCTCATATATAGCTATGGATTTTCAGTAAAAGTTTTGATATTTTTGTCCAAATGATTTATAAAACTCAGCAGTATAACCATCAAGTCCAGGAGCTTTACTTGTTTTCAGACTATTTATTACTGAAAGGATTTATTTTTGCGTGAAAGGTGCCTTAAGTATATCCTTTTGTGTCTGCATGCATTATATATAATTCTTTTTGTAAGTTATTGATTTGTTCTTCCAGTACTGAATTCAAGGGTTTTTTTTATTGATTCTTCTATTTCAATTATTTTTTTTTCTTTTAGTTTTGTCTGTTTTCTCTTTATATATTTTTTATAGTACGATGCTTTTTTAATCAAAATTCCCATAATCTTTGCTTTACTTGCTGCCATTGAATATCATAGGGAATACATCTATCAGTGTTAAGTCACGATCGAGTTAATCTAATATGTTCTTAATTTCCTGTATTAAATCCTTTTTCTGCAGTAAGTTCAGATTTAGGGACCAGTTTATACCCCCTGTTTTCAGGCTTAGATCACAGGCCATCTTATTTTAACTGTAATCTTTGAGTGGTCTGAAAAAAACATAGGTTCTATATAATAGTTTATTTCTACCTTTAGTAATATTTCCAATAACAGAAAGAAGTCTAATTTAGACCATGATTTATAACATTGGGAGTAGTATGTGAATTTTACTGTAGATGGGTTATTACTTCTGTAGCAATATGGGTCGAGCAAGTTAAAATCTGTTTTTAGATCATTTATCAATATGGAAGCTTGGGTGTTATACGTTTTGCTTTTACTTCTTCTGTTATGGGGTCAATTATTGCATTCTAGTCGCCTCCTATTATATAGAAGTAGTTTGGAAATAGAGTTAGGATGCTATAAATTTCCATGATAAAATCTTGTTGTTTCGCACACGGACTATACAGGCTCAAGACAAGAAGTAGATAGACTATAGAGCTTTTAATTGAAAAATAGCACCGTCTTCCATTTATATCAGAGTCATGCTGAATAATCAGCTCTTTGAATGAGTTTTTAATTAAAAGTGCAATCCCCTTGCTGTTCGTTTAGTTACCTGACGCTATTATTGTTTTTATCCATTTTTTTCTCTCTCTCTTTCACCCAGTCTTCCTTTAACATGTTCCTTGTATAAATATAACATTTGCGTCTGATTTAAAAGCTAAATGCATTAGTAGTTTCCTTTTCTTTTTGTCTTGTATCCCTTTCACATCCCATGAGTCAGTTATCCACATCCCTTTTTCTTACTGTTTTTCCCTTAATGTTAACTTGTTTTGTTGTCTTCTTCTTGTGTTCATATGAATATTTTTTTATAGTGTCAGCAAGTGTTTCTCTATTCATGAAGCATTTAGTCTTCCAACTCTATCCCTGTGCCTACCCACAAAACTACCATGTCTGGAAGAGGTTAACAGTTTATAACCAAGAGGTATGTTTCTTTTTTTTTCTAAGTAAGGATTTGACATTTTTCACTACCTCCATTTAATTGCTGTTGTGTCTTTCGGCTTATCCCGGTTAGGGGTCGCCACAGCGGAACTCCGGTCCGCTAATGTTTGGTAGTGGATTTTTACGTGCCGAGTTACCAGCCCTGACGCACAACCTTCAATGCTCATTCACGCATGTCTCCACACAGAAGACGCTCTAGCTGAGAATCGAACGGGACAACGTCTTGCTGTGAGGCGACAACGCTACCGCAGCACCACTACCGCGGGATACCTCCATTTAATAATTTTTCCAAAACCTTTATATTAAAAAATCACTCACTAGGTATACTAAGATAAGCATATCCTACCTGACTTACCTTTCTTGACCCACGTCTTTGCATTTAAAGGTATTGCCCAAATTAAATAATGTTCATTTTAAGCTGTACTTAACTTTGACTATTTAATAGTTTACCCTATTTTCGTACTTTTGTATTTCATTTTTTCACCGAGTTAAATGTTTGCAATATACTGTTTCTTGACTTGCAATTTTCATGTGATTTAGTACACCAAGAAACAGCAGTAACATTAACATCAACCCCTACTTCTCATTTAGGATAGTTAACATATATACAAAAGATAGTTAAAATATATACAATACTGATTCTTGATCATTATTTGGAACAACAACCATAGACCATAAACATTTTGCAAGATTTCAGTACTTTGCCGTTTCATGTCTCACCATCTTACCGACCATTTGAATACCCTAAGTGTCTAGGAAGACCGTCCATATCAATCTATTTTTAGATGCAACAAAAGAGTAGTAATAGTATCGAGAGGCATTTCATAATAGAATAAAGGTATCTGTAGAGGTTTAACAATATTCAAGCATCAAATCACTTGTTTCCCAGTGCTTTAACAAACAGAAATGTAACCTATCAAGACAGCTGTACTGCCTTTAAAATTAGATTCATATCAAAGAAATGCTATTTCTTGACATTTAAATCTAACACAAGAAAAAGTCTGCTATAGTTTGGAATTACTTGTATCAACCAGCATAAGGAACATAATATATGTAATTACTATTGCGCTTCTTCATAAGCATGAATTATGTCATGCTTGCCCCATTAAAAGTGGGCTCTTATCATGTTTTCCCTTCTTTTTAGGATGTGTGTCACAAACTGGCTTTTTTTATTTATCGGACCTCTCAAGTATACAGAAATACAAATTTCAGATTTTTTTTTTAACCATCAGTATTTTACAAGTAGTTTCTAATACACACATATAGTATAACCAATACTTTATAATCACTAAAATTTCAGTCTGGGAATGACAGAATTGGTAACAGTAATTACTTAGTTTACGTGTTTCTTGCATATCTGTAATAGCAACAGTAAAAGAATTATTATTCTATAACATTCTTTTTCCCATGATTGATTTACAGTCTAAAAATTCCTTCCTATAGAAACTGAAGTTACAAGTTCTGGAGCATTTACTTTAGCCATATGTAAAATCCTTTGTGGTACAACTGTATAACTTGCTTCTTAGACAGAAGCTATTGGTACTCCAGTTATTGCACATTTTTGTTCCTTCTAATCTCTTTTGTAGTTGCTACTCACTTACCTCATCCTATAATTTCTTTCTATATTTTAATTAAATATTATAAGTTGCTATACAGTAACCAATGCTCTTGTAATGTTCTCAGTCTTAACAAAAAAGTAATTGTTTTCTAAAATAGCCTTTATGTGTAACTCTAATTTTCACAGTTATATTCGTTAGTTTTGTTAATAAACTGGAGCTTTTCTCCCCGTGACTCCACTGAATTTATTTTTTTTAGTTCAGATGTATTATCCTGGTCAACAAATGTAACAAACACATATTACTTCCTACAATTTTTTTCCACTCCTTTTTAAAATTTGGTACAGTTATATGAAATGTATATTTAACATACATTTAGTGGGTTTCCTCTAGGTGCACTAGTTTTCCTCCCAAATTCCATTAACATGCAATAGACAGAGTGGACACTCTAAAGAGGCCATAGGTGTGAGTGCGCATGCAAGTGTGTAATGTGGAAGAACAGCCACAGCAGGGCAATGGCAGTGTAAACCTTGGTTCTAGATGATTGTCACTGTTCTGGTGACACCTCGACCCTATGTGCAAAAATGGGGAAAAACGGATTGTGGATGGATGGCTTTAACATACATTTAGAGTAAATTCTGTATAGCATATTTAGGTAGTCATGAGCAGAGATATATATTTTTTCTTATTAGGAGACTACAAGTGGTTACACCACAGGGGGAGTCCAAAAACTTTAATCTAAGCAACCCCAAGTTAATCCACTATAATTTTTATCTACAAAGCATCTTTACAACAGAGTATCTTGGTGTGAGCATTACATAATCTTACCAATTTATTTATTTTTTGTGAGCTTTTCCTAAGTAAACCCTCTTCTGTCGAAGCATTTACTGAGTTAAAAGTTACCAAACTCAATTAAACTGCAAAGAAACAATGATAAGGGTTGCAAAATATTCTGTTATTGAAACTGCAGAGAAAATTATGAAGTTATCATGGTGTGCCCTTCTTGTGACACCTCCACCCCAAAAACTGAAAGACAAACTGGATAGGGGATAAAGCCCTGCCTATGGTGCAGGCAACCCGAGTTTGATTAACTGCTTGAGAACCTAATAGCACTAGCACAAGAGGATGAGTATGCCCATTCTGGGGGGTGGAAGTAAGGGCAGAACAGGGATATAAACTGCCCCAATCTCTCAGAGGAGGAACAGTGGTGTAAAGAGCATGGGGGTGGGCTTTTGGCTCACCAAACCACCACTTGTTGGCAGCCTTCAGTATGGAGTGAATGGAAACACGAACTTGTATGGGGGAAGGCATGGTGGGTGGCAGCCTTCAGTATGGAGTGAATGGAAACACAAACTTGTATGGGGAAAGGCATAGTGGGTGCTTATGATGATACCAGGTAACTCATCCCCCTGCCAGGGGATGCAATCTGCCTCTTTACTCTAAATCCAGGGCAGGCTTTGCCACTGCAGTTCTGCAGGGCCTCATAGCCTCTCCTAATGCTGTTTAGCTCCAGCCCCCCAACCATAGCTTTGGGACTCAACCCAAATGTAATGACTGCAACAGTGAAACACGAAGAAAGTACAGTTTTGTACCTACCATAAATGTAGATGTCCGAGAGGAATGCATCTGCAGTCCTTACAAATGGGTTGTCCTGTCGTCAGGCAGCCCTTCGGTCGGCCGGATTCCAAAGTCTGGGTCCGGCTTCGGCTGGTGTCGCACTTCACCCGACGTCATTGCGGCAGTTTTCGGGTATAAAGGCATCAGCCGACGCCATTTTCCTCAGTGTTTCTTGCCCCAGATGCCAGGTGCCCTCTTGGTAGGTTAAATTTGGATAAATGCCAAAGTTTCCAAATAATAGAGAGCAAACACACAAAATAAACATGTATGTACATATATACAAACAAATACACCATAATAGATCCCCAAGCTAGCTGAAGATTGGTAAGTACCCTAGGAGTACCTCAGAGGGAAGGAGGAGGGTAATCCCGACTGCAGATGCATTCCTCTCGGACATCTACATTTATGGTAGGTACAAAACTGTACTATGTCCTTCAAGGATGCATCTGCAGTCCTTACAAATGGGTAGAATACCATAGCTAAACTAGGGAGGAGGAAATGAGAATAGATTATGGTGTAGTCAGGATCCCTTGCAAAACAGCAGTGGCAAAGCCAGCACGGGATCTAGAGTATAGAGGTAAGTTATAATGCTTGGCAAATGTATGCACGGAGGTCCAAGTAGCAGCCTCTATAATGTCCTTGGTAGCCACTCCTCGTAAGAAAGCTGTGGTAGTGGCTGTGGCCCTTGTGGAGTGAGGCCTGATGTTCTCTGGAGTTTTCTTTCCATGGTAGGAGTAACAAAATCTAATGCAATTTCCTATCCATTTGGAGATTGTCTGTTTAGAAATTGGTTTTCCTTCTTTTCCTGTTGCATAAGCTACCAGAAGCTGGTCAGTTCTTCTATTGTTTTTTGTCCTGTCCAGGTAGTAGCGTAATTGCCTGTGTACATCCAAGGTATGTAAAAGCTTTTCTCCCCTGTTCTGTGGATTGGGGAAGAATGTAGGAAGGTGGATAGCCTGATTTAAAGAGACTCTGGATACCACCTTAGGCATAAATGTAGGATTTGTTCTCATGGACACTATCTTGATGGAAGATCAGGAAGGGTTGTACTGCCATTAATGCTTGTAGTTCAGAGACCCTTCTTGCTGAAGTTATTGCCAGCAGGAAGGCAGTCTTCCAGGATAAGTATTGCAAGTCTGCTGTAGCTGCTGGCTCGAAAGGAGGCAGAGTCAGTTTTCTAGCACAAAGTTCAAGTCCCATGCTGGCAATGGAGGTTTCCTGGGAGGTTTTACATTTTAATTCCCTCAGAAACTGTCTGAGCAGAGGATGCGAGAAGACAGGAGGATCCAAGCTGTATTGTGCTGAAATAGCTGATGCATGTATCTTGATGGAGGAATAGGACAGGCCTGTGTGGTAGAGCTCAGCCAAGTACTCCAGGATGTTGGCTATGTTCACCAGTGTCACATCTTGCCCTTTTGCAGTGCTCAAGATGAGATATCTTTTCCATTTTGCTGCATAATTCTTTCTTGTTGAAGGTCTACGAGCCTCCAGGATTATGTCCTTAACCCTTTGGGATAAATTTGTGCTAATTTCTGTCATGTAATGTTCCAGGCAGTTAGTTGCAGAGTTTTTAGGCTTGGATGCAGAATGTTGTAGTTGTTCTGTGTCAGCAGTAATGGGATCAGTGGTAGTTTCCATATTTGTTCCCTGGACATGCTCCTCAGTAGTGGGTACCAATGTTGTCTTGGCCAGTCTGGGGCTATCAGAATGATCCTCGGACGTTCCTCTTTGATCTTGAGAAGCACTTTGTGCATCAAAGGAAGTGGTGGGAATGCATATGCTGTCATGCTTTTCCAACTGAAGGATAGGGAGTCCACCTTCCAAGCAAGTGGGTGGTAAGTCCTTGTGCAGAATTTCTTCAACTGGTGATTGTATGGGGATGCAAACAAGTCTATTTGTGGCAATCCCCATTTTCTTGTGATGGCTTTGAAGATGTCCGGATGCAGCATCCATTCGTGGGCATCTGTTATAGTTCTGCTTAATATGTCTGCTAGAATGTTTTCCTTCCCTGGAACATAAATTGCCTGTAACTGAAGGTTGTAACCCAGAGCCACATCCCATAGGTCTAGTGCCAGCCGGCAAAGGGGGTATGAGTGTGTGCCTCCCTGTTTGTTGATGTACCACATAACTGTGGTGTTGTCTGTCCTTATCAACAGCTGGCCTTCGTGGAGAAGAGGTCTGAATGCCTGGATTGCCAATTTTACTGCCATCATTTCTTTTAGATTTATGTGCAGATGCAGTTGGTCTTGAGTCCATAGGCCTTGAATGCACTTGTCCATCATGTGTGCCCCCCAACCGAGGTCTGAGGCATCTGTCGTGATAGTTTGTCTTGGATGACCTTTGATGAAGGGCAGTCCTGTGTGATTGACAGGCCTGTGCCCACCATAAGAACTCCTGTTTCAGGCATGGGATCATTGGAATTTTGGTTTCCAGGCTGTGCTTGTGCTGAGACCACAAATTCTTTAGGTACCACTGTAGCTTTCTCATATGAAGCCTGGCATGAGGGACCAGAATTATGCAGGATGCCATGAAGCCTAGAGCTTGTAACACTTTTCTTGCAGTTAGATGGCTCTGCTTTGTTAATGCCAAAAAGTAGAGAGGAAGTTGTTCTTTCTTTTCTGCAGTTAGAAATGCCATTTGTTTGGATGTGTCCAGTTCTGCACCCAGAAAGGTTATTATTTGGGATGGAATCAGCCTTGACATTTTTGAATTGACTGTGTATCCCAAGGCTTGAAGCAGGTATATGACTCTTTGTAAGTCTTCTGTTAATTTGTTTTTGTTGTCCGCTTGTATCAGGCAGTCGTCCAGGTAGGGATAGATTTGAATCCCCTGAAGTCTGCAATGAGCGATTACTGATGCCAGGCATTTCGTGAACACTCTGGGCGCAGTAGATAAGCCAAAGGGCAATGCTGAGAATTGATAATGCTCTGATCCTGCAAGAAATCTGAGGTATCTTCTGCAAATTGGTCTTATGGGGACGTGCAGGTATGCCTCCTTGAGATCTAGAGTTACCAGCCAAGACTCCTTGCCCAGCATGGGAAGAAGCTGCTGTAGAGTCAGCATTTTGAATTTTGGAACAATGAGGAATGTGTTTAGAGCGGACAGATCTAGAATAGGCCTCCATTTGTTTTCTTTTCTTGGTACCAGGAAGAGCCTGGAGTAAAATCCCTTCCCTTGGCTCCATAGATGGTACCTTTTCCACAGCTCTCATTCTTAATAATTGAGATATTTGTTTTAGAGCTTCTGCCCTTTGAGTACGTGGTAGGTTTGGCATTCCTCTCTTTCCTGGTAGAGTATGGAAATGGAACCTGTAACCTTGGTCTATAGTTTGCAAAATCCATTTTCTCTTGTAATGCAGTGCCAGTTTCTTGAAAATAAGGTTAGCTTTCCGCCTAAGGGTGCTTCTAGTTGTTCCCTGGTAGGCGGTGTCAACGCCAAGTCACTGTGATTGAGTTGTTGTAGTGGTGGTGGCTGTGTCCGTGCCTCGTTGGTTGTTACCCTGCCACTGGCGACCCCTGTAGGCACCTCTGGTTTGGTTTCTGCCTCTAGAGCGCCTATTCCTGCCTCTTTGTGCCTTAGAGGACTCCGGAAAGGACCAATTCTTGGAGGGCCAATTCCTGCTAAACCTTGGAGGTTGAACTTGTAAGAAATCTTTTACGGTTTGCACAGATTTTGCTTTCTCTTCCATCTTTTTGAGAACCTGTTGTGCGGGGGCACCAAATAAATTAACCTTGTCCATAGGTGCATCCAAAAGCTTAGATTTGATATGGTCTGGTAATGCCTGTTCTTTCAACCATGCATGCTTCCTGATAACTGTGCCCGTCATGGCTGATCTAAAGGAAGCCTCCAGTGCATCATAGCCACATTTTAAAGAATGGTTACTAACCTGCTGAATGTTATGTAACATTTCTTGAACATACTTTTATCTAAAGATTCTTCAGAGGACAGCTTTTAGTCAACTGGTCAAGCATAAACTCTTGATATTGAATCATATGGAATTGGCAATTCAAAGCTCTAGCTGACAAAGTAGCAGAGGTGTAAACTTTTTTACCCCATCTCTCTAAGGACCTGGAATCCCTTTCAGAGGGGGTTTTTAGAAGAAGTAGCTGCTACAGCTTTAGGGTCCTGGGAGATAGTCTCTGGATCTGCAAAAGGGGCCTTATATAAGTGGTGATGAGTGTCCGGGACCCTGTAGTACCTATCTGGTTTAGCAGGAGCCGGAGGTAAAGTATCAGGAGAAGTGCAAGCATCATTAAATGCATCATCAACAACAGATAGAACTGGAGGAATAGCTAAAGGCCTATGCTGTGGTAAGTGTAGAAAGGTCCTAAAGCCTTTTTCTTGAGTCTGAGAAATCTTGGCCCTGCCACTGGAATTGTTCCCTCATAGCATGCAAGGTTTCCCCAAAGGAAAATTCCTCAGGAGGAGAAGCTGAAGGGATGGACTCCTCAGCATCGGAATCTTCGTAAGGAGAATAAGAAGCCTCAGGAGGATCAGAATGTTCTGAATCATCAGAAGAATCATCTGTGGCTACTGGCTCAGGGGGCTCTGCTCTAGGCCTCTTTTCTGGAGGAGGGAGAGAGGCCCTGTCTGGATGAGGCTGGGATCCACGGATTAAAGTGATGAGATCCTGTGCCAAAGAAAGCATATGGGAGCTGGTGCTGGGCCTGTGAGAGGGGGGCTTGGCAGGCACTGGCTTGGAAGTTTTGGCTGCTTTAGCCCTGGCAAAGGCCTTAATAGACATAGCTGGAGGAGGCCTAGCAGCTCCACGTGCAGCAGTAGAAATATCTAGTGGGATGGTGTCTGATAAATCCTGTGAAATCGCAACAGAAGGCTGGATTTCAGAAGCCGTTTCTACCAGAATGGAAGAGGCCTCGGTAGAAGGCAAGTTGTCGGCTGAAGAAAGAACCGCTTGCTTGGTTTCGGCCGAAACCGAGACACTCGCGGATTGCTTGGCCGTGGTTTCAGCCGAAACCGCGGACCGCGAGTGTCGGTCCTTTTCTTTGCGTTTTTTAGTTATTTGCATAGTCGGAGGATCTGACGGCATAATGTAGGCAAAATCGGAGCCGAAAATCTGTTCAGCAAAGTCCGAGCGATGTCTCAGCGTCCGCCGGTTAAAAGAAGCACAGGCTAGACAAGCTGCTACGTCCTGGTCTGGGCCTAAACAATGTATACAATAGGAGTGGAAATCTTTATGAGGTATTTGTTTCCCACAAGATAAACAGTTATTAACTTTCTCTGACATCGGCTGAGGCAAGAAAGAGTCCCCAACGGGGTACTTAGCTTTATAGAAGTAATCTCTGGATCTGACCGACCGGCACTTGCGAACAGCTTCTGCTTCGGGCGCCACGCGGCAAGAAAGACTGAGGAAAATGGCGTCGGCTGATGCCTTTATACCCGAAACCTGCCGCAATGACGTCGGGTGAAGTGCGACACCAACCGAAGCCGGACCCAGACTTTGGAATCCGGCCGACCGAAGGGCTGCCTGACGACAGGACAACCCATTTGTAAGGACTGCAGATGCATCCTTGAAGGACATCATAGTACAGTTGTGTACACTTACCATAAATATAGATGTTTGAGTGTATTCACTGTTGCATTCCAGGTTATCCACCCGCCATCCCCCTTATTTTTGCTGGAACTTATCTTTACTTCTCTAATCTATACAACCTAGGTGGTGTATTTGCTTATAGATGAAGGTAAAGCTTATTTTGGTGCATGTATGTTTTATTTACATAATTTTAGCCTGCCTCTAGGGCGTCTGGATCTGTCCCTTTGAGGTCTGTCTGAAACTGGAAAGGACCAATTCTTTGTAGGCCAGTGTCTGCTAAATCTAGGTGGCTGTACCTGTAAGAAATCCTTGACCGTCTGCATAGATTTAGCTTTGTCCTCCATTTTCTTTAACACCTCTTCTGCCTTAACACCAAACAAGGTATCATGTTGTAACACAGCATCTAATAATTTTGCTTTAACATGGTCAGGCAAATTTTGTTCCTTTAACCAAGCATGCCTCAATGACAGAACCCATAACAGCGGCCCTGCAGGAGGCCTCCAGAGAATCAAACCCACATTGCAAAGTATGCTTTCCAACTTGTTCAGCTGCATGCAATAAATCCTGCATTTCTTTGTTTTCTGCACATTCAGAATTTGCCATCCTTTTCTGTTTAAGCAGTGTCATGATATATTGCTGATATTTGAGCATATGAAACTGGCAGTTTACGGCCCTTATAGCCAAAGTAGCAGAAGTGTAAATCTTTTTTCCCTATCTATCCAGTGCTCTAGAATCCCTGTCAGAGGGGGTAGGGTTTTTTGCAGTAGAAGCCTTGACCCTTTTTGGACCCTGAGAAATAGTTTCTGGGTCTGCATTAGGGTTTTTGAGAGTCAGGGACCCTGTAGTATCTGTCCGGCTTAACAGGAGCTGGAGGTAAAGAGTCAGGGGTCAGACTAGACTCCGAGAACACATCATCTACAATGTCCAACACAGGCGGAATAGCTAGAGGCCTATGTTGAGGTAGTAAAAGGAAGTCTCTGAGCCTTTTCTTAGATTCTGAAAAATCTTGGCTCTTCCAGTGGAAGTGCTCCCTCATGGTATGCAAGGTTTACCCAAGAGAGTAGTCCTCAGGAGAAGCTGAAGGAATCGATTCTTCAGCATCAGAATCCTCATAGGGGGAAAGAGAATATTCCTGATCAGAAGAGGACTCAGAAGAAATGGAAACCTGATCTGGAGATTCATAGTCTGTCTCTTGCCTAGGCCTCTTATCAGGAGGGGGATGGGAACCCCTGATCAAGGTAATTAAGTCTTCGGCCATTTTGAGCATCTGTTTTTTGGGCATGGAAGCCTGTCCATGTGGCTGGTGAACTTGTTTCTTTGCCTTTAAAGGTGTTTTAGTCTTTGTCCTTGAAGTCGGTTTAATATATAATTGTTTAGGTCTGAATACACCCTCAGAAGCTGATGCCTGCTCAGCGGCTCCGGACCCATCTGAGGGAATAATCTCCGAGGCTCCAATACCTTGAGTTTCCAGCGGCCTGGCTGACTCCACATGGGAATCAGTAGCGGCCTGCGACTCTAAAGTAGCGGGCGTCAGGGGCTGCAAAAGCACCTCACTGAGAACTGGCGACTTGCTTAGGAGAAGCTTCGTCGTCAGTTTTGGACCTCGGTTGCCTGTCTTTTTCTTTTTCTTTGCGTTTTTTGTGAACTCCGGTAGTCGGATGGCTATCCGACGACATTGTATAATTAAATCTTCGCCCAAAATAGCTTAATGCAAAATCGTACTGACGCTTAATAGTGCATTGGTTAAATCTGGCACAAAACCGACAACTAGCAAAGTCGTGGTCAGGGACTAGGCAAGGAATACAGTAAGAATGAAAGTCCTTATGAGGTATTTGCTTCCCACAAGAAATACAGTTATTAACTTTTTCTGTCATCGGTCTGGAGCAAGAAAAAAAGTTTCCCCAACGGGGTACATAGCTTTTAATGAAGACATCGGATCTGAAACTCGAACACGAAAATCTCAGGAGTCGGCCGACCGGCACTTGCGAACTGCTTCTGCTTTGGGCACCGTGCGGCAAGAAAGACTGAATGAAATGGCGTCGGCTGCATTTTTTATACCCCTGACAACCTGACATCAGGGAAGAGGCGACAGCAACCGACACAGGACCCAAGACTTTGGAATTCAGGCCGACTGAGTGCAACCTGCCAGCAGGATAACCCAAATGTAATGACTGCAACAGTGAAACACGAAGAACATCCTCAGTTGTCAGGACTGTTGGCAAGGGTGCAAGCAACCTCCACAGCCTGCCTATACAATGGCTCTCAAGCCATATGGTATAAGGGTGTCATCCCTCATACAGAGTAATGAATGGGCTCAGTCTTATTGGAGATGGCTTGATGATCAGAGGCAGAAGGGCAAAAATGACCTAGGGGGGGAAAAAAAAAAAAACGGGAAAATATCGATAAAATGCAGTTGTGTTATTAACTTAGCCTAATTGTAGATGTTCAAGTATGCGCACTATTGCAGTAATGATAATAATAGGGACTTCCGCTACAGAAAGACCAACTTGCAGGGCTTTTCAGCCTTCTCACCAAGAGATCAGCATGTCTGTTGTATAAGAGGGATGCACACGTGTCATTTTAAGCTCCAGGAGGGTTGAGCTCAGAACACAGCATGATCCTCCCAGGTGACATACTTCTCCCAAGAACAGCTGCCCAAGTAGAAGACTTACCCCCCAAAAGTACAGTTTTGTACCTACCATAAATGTAGATGTTCGAGGATTCCCTTGCTGCAGTCCTGACTATTGGGTATAGTCCGCGTCCCAGTCGGCCCGAATACCAGAGTATAAGGCTGACGTCGGTCATGGCGCCTTAGACTGGCGTCAGTACGTCAGGGTACTAATGCGCATGACCGGCGTCATTTCCTCAGTCTTTTCTTGCCCCAGATGTCAGAAGACCCAAAAGACAAGTCCCAAAACAACCTGCACCAATAAACATGTACAATATATACAGTAATATATATACAAAAAATATAAGCATGTAAACTCACCTACACAACCACCCTGAAACACAGAGGGGAAGGAGGGAGGTAAATTGGACTGCAGCAAGGGAATCCTCGAACATCTACATTTATGGTAGGTACAAAACTGTACTATGTTCTTCGTCTTCCCTTGCTGCAGTCCTGACTATTGGGTAGAATCCCAAAGCAGAGGTAAGGGAGGCTGGCAAATTATAAAGTAGCAGGAGCTGACAACATGCCTTGTAAAACAGCTGTGGCAAAACCAGCTCTAGTCTTAGAGTATATAGGCAGGTGATAATGCCTAGAGAAAGTATGCACTGAACTCCAAGTAGCTGCTTCCAGAATATCCTTAGTTGCCACCACCGTTAGAAATGCTGTTGAAGTGGCCGTAGCCCTAGTGGAATGAGGCCTAATCCCAGCTGGAACCTCTTTGCCATGATGGGAATAACAAAATGCAATGCAAAAGCCAATCCACCT
This sequence comes from Protopterus annectens, assembly GCF_019279795.1. Taxonomy (NCBI): domain Eukaryota; kingdom Metazoa; phylum Chordata; order Ceratodontiformes; family Protopteridae; genus Protopterus; species Protopterus annectens. The sequence continues at coordinate 636,608,626 of NC_056747.1, forward strand.
AGAAATAGTTTGTTTTGACACAGGTTTGCCCTGTGAACTTAAAGCAAAAGAAACAAGTAACTGCTGAGACTGCCTAAAATCTTTAGTCCTGCTCAAATAATAACGCAATTGCCTGTGTACATCTAAAGTGTGCAAAATCTTTTCCCCTTTATTTTGAGGATCTGCAAAAGACGTAGGCAAATGAATAGTTTGGTTTAAAGCCACACTAGAAACCACCTTAGGCATAAAGGGAGGATTAGTGCGTAATGATACCCTGTCCTTATGGAAAATCAAAAGGGCTCTACTGCCATAAGGGCCTGCAACTCAGACACCCTTCTTGCAGAAGTAATAGCCAACAGAAAAGCAGTCTTCCATGACAAATATTTCAATTCAGCAGTAGCTGCCGGCTCAAAAGGTTGTAGAGTAAGTTTTTCCAACACAAAATTGAGATCCCAAGCAGGAGTAGGAGCTCACGTGGGGTCTTATATTCTTTGCCCTCTAAGAAACTGCTTGAACAAAGGATGCGAAAACAAAGGTGGGTCACAATCATAGTGAGCTGAAATTGCTGCAGCATGAATCTTTATGGAAGAGAAAGACAAACCTTTGTCCAATAACTCAGTAAGATATTGAAGAGCCACACTCAAATTAGGCTCTGAAATCTCCAAATTCTTTGCTGTACACCAAAATAAAATCTCTTCCATTTTTCAACACTCTCCTAGTACTAGGCCTTCTAGCTTCCATAATCACATTTAAAACTTGTTGAGGAAGCTGAGACCTTCCATGTTTCAACACAGAATATGCCAAGCTGTGAGATGGAGAGATTGAAGCTTGACATTGAGCAGATGACCGTCCTTCTGAGATAACAGATGAGGAATCAGAGGTAAAGGCCATGGAGGCTTCTTTACAAGACTCCTTAGAAGTGGGTACCAGTGTTGCGAGGCCAATCTGGAGCTATCAAAATCATCCTTGGCCTGTCCTGTCTGACCTTTAGTAATACCTTTGGAAGAAGAGGTAGAGGTGGAAAAGCATAGACATGAAGGTTTTTCCAACTGAAAGACAGAGCATCCACTTTCCAAGCTGTGTGATGAAACCCCTTTGTGCAATACTTTGGCAGCTGGTGGTTTAGTGGAGAAGCGAACAGATCTATGTCTGGAGTTCCCCATGACACTGTCAATTTCTGAAATACATGAAGATCCAGTTTCCACTCGTGGGGATCCATGATTTGTCTGCTTAATACATCTGCTAGGGAGTTCTGTGCTCCTGGCAGAAACCTTGCCTGAAGAGTCAGTTGCAGGCTTAACGCAGTCTCCCATAAAATCATTGCTTGCCTGCATAGAGGATAAGAATGTGTTCCCCTTGCTTGTTGATGTACCACATGACAGTTGTGTTGTCTGTCAGAATCAACACCTGCCCTGGAAGAAGTAACTCCTTGAACGCCATCAATGCAAACTGGACTGCTAACATCTCCTTCATGTTGATATGTAGATGCTGTAGTCTGGCAGGCCACTTGTCTTGTATCCACTTTCCATTTAGATGAGCTCCCCAAGCAGTGTCCGAGGCATCTGTCGTTAAAATCTGACTCGCCTCTGGCCGGGTCACAGAGAGTCCCTTGTTTAGGTGACATTCCTGAGCCCACCACAAGAATTCCTTTTGAAGGCAAGGTATTATTTGAATGACAGTGTCCAAATCTTGGCAGTGCTGTGTCCATACATCTTTGAGATACCATTGCAGCTTCCTCATATGCAGTTTGGCATTGGGAAGCACCAGAATACAAGATGCCATGAACCCTAATGCTTGAAGGACTGTCCTTGCAGTCAGCACGGACTGATGAAATAGTTGATGGAAGTAAAGTGACAGACTCTTTTGTTTGTCCGGGGTTAAAAAGGCCATCTGGGCTGCTGTATTCAGTCTCACACCCAGAAAGCACATGTCTTGAGAGGGTACTAGACTGGACTTTATTTCGTTCACAGAATACCCTAGGCATCTTAGCACTGCTATGACATATTCCAGATGCTGTAGAAGGTGTTCTTTTTCTTGAGCCAGAATCAGGCAGTCGTCCAAGTAAGGATAAATTTGAATGCCTTGAAGCCTGAAGTAAGCTATCACTGGAGCCAGAACCTTTGTGAATACTCTGGGCAGTAGATAAGCCAAAGGGCAATGCAGAGAACTGATAATGAAAATCTCCAGTTGAAACCGCAGATACTTTCTGCAACTTAGCCTTATGGGTACATGAAGGTAAGCTTCCTTGAGATCCAAAGTTACCATCCAGTGATCCTTGCCCAGCAGAGGTAATAGTTGCTGTAACGTCAACATCTTGAACTTGGGAATGTCCAGATAAGTGTTGAGGATAGATAAATCCAAAATTGGTCTCCACGTGTTCCCCTTCTTTGGTACTAGGAACAGGCGAGAATAAAATCCGAAGCCCCTTTCTGACACAGGGACTGGCTGAATAGCCCCTATCTGGAGTAACTGAGAAACTTGCTTGAGAGCCTCTTTTCTTTGTGGAGGAGGAACATCTGGCATGCCTTTGAAAGGGGGCATTGTGTGAAAATAAAATCTGTACCCGTGATGAATGATATCCAGCACCCATCTGTCTTGAGTGATTAAATCCCAATTTTCTTTGAAAAGAGACAATCTTCCTCCCAAAGGAGCTGCCAGACGAGAGTCCACTGGCAGCTGAAAAGGCAGGTCATTGGTTCTGCTTACGAAAGGACTGACCCCTGCCCTCACCAGAAGTCTGAGCAGGTGAACTGTCTGATCTAGGCCTAAAGAACCTTGAGCCCTGCCCCTACCACGTCTAGATCTACCCCTAGACTGGGAACCATAAGCAGGATATGTCCACCCCTTAGCAGGCCAATTTCTACTAAACTTGGAGGCTGCACCTGCAAAATCTTTAACAGTCTGCATAGACTTAGCTTTGTCCTCCATTTTCTTTAAAACTGCTTCCACAGGCGGTCCAAACAACACATCAGACTGTAAAGGAGCATCCAAAATCCTGGTCTTAACATGCTCAGCTAAATTCTGATCCTTCAACCATGCATGTCTGCGAAGAACAGAACTAGTAGCAGCCACCTCGAAGAGGCCTGAACAGCATCAAAACCACACTGCAAAGAATGCTTACCCACTTGTTCAGACACATGAACCAAATCCAGCAATTCTTTACACTCAATACCTTCCGCCAAAGCATCCACCTTAGATTTCAATTGTGAAAGGAGATAATTCTGATATTTCAGCATATGAAATTGACAATTCAACGCCCTCATGGCTAGAGTGGAAGAAGTATATACTTTCTTACCCCACCTATCCAAAGCCCTTGCCTCTTTATCAGAGGGTACAGGATTTTTAACCACAGAAGCTTTAACACCTTTAGGCCCCTGAGAAACAGTTTCTGGGTCCGCCCTGGGACTCTTAAACAAATACTTATGAGCTTCGGGCACCCTATAATACCTATCAGGCTTAACAGGAGCAGGAGGCAAGGAATCAGGGTTCAGAGAAGCCTCTGCAAAACATCCTCCACCACATTCAACACAGGAGGAATAGCTAAGGGCCTATGCTGAGGCAAAAACAAGAATTCCCTAAGCCTTTTCTGGAGTCAGAGTAATCTTGGCCTTCCCATTTAAAGTGCTCCCTCATGGAGTGAAGAGTCTCTGAAAATGAAAAATCCTCAGGAGGAGAAGCTGAAGGAGTAGAATCATCCACATCAGAATCAGAATAAGCAGGAAACTCTTGCAAGTCTTCCACAGAAGACTCTGAAGCCTGTGAACACTGTTCAAAACTATCAAACTCCTGTTCCACCCTAGGCCTCTTATCAGGTGGGGCATAGAACCTCTAATCAGAGTAATCAAATCTTCTGCCATTTTAAGCATATGTTTCTTAGGCACAGAGCCGAAATGCTAGGAGAAGCCCCTACAGAAGCTGAACTTGGCCTTCCTCTAAAGAAGCTTTGGCAACAGAAGGAGAGGCCCTAACTACCTTGGGAAGAGAGGGAAGAACAGTTACCTGAGAAGCCCCTCAGCCTGGCCTACCTCCTGAGAGGGCACATCCTGTAACAGTAAAGTATCTGCCTGAGACTCCATAGAGACTCCTGGCAAAACCTCTGGCTCCCTGAGCCTTCTAAAGGACCGGCGTCCGGGACTGCGGTTCCTCACCCTAGACTTCACTGTTTTGTCCTTGCGCTTCTTAGATGAAGCAGGCGGAGCATCCGGCGGCATAGTATAAGCTTTCCAAACACTAACCTAGCACAATCAAGCCTCCTCTTAATAGTGCTTGTTAAATCTAGCACAAGAGCGGCAACCAACAACGTCGTGCTCAGGCCCTAAACAAGGTATACACAATGTATGATAATCCCTACGGTATCTGCTTCCCACAAGAAATACAGTTATTCACTTTTTCTGACATCCGGTAAATACTGAGGCAAGAAAAACCAAAATGTTCTAACGGGTTACTTAGCCAACTCTGTACTCGGTCTGAAACTCCGGTTTGGAAAATCTCAGAACGCCAACCTGCACTCGCAAAATTGCTTCTGCATCGGACCATGCGGCAAAAGACTGACTCTGGTATTGGGCCGACTGGGGCTGGACTAAATAGTCAGGACTGCAGCAAGGGAAGACGAAGAACATCCCAAAACTTCCTCTTAAGATATAGATCAGCCTTAGGATAGACAGGAGAGCCTTGCATGGGTAATATGGAAGGTAAGGAGATAGGTGTCTGGGAACTCATCTCAATCCCAGGAAGCCCACCAGATAGGGTGAAGAGGGTTACAGGAAGGGAAATATGACTTCAGCAGTGAACACACACAAACATCTAAAGTTTTGGTAACGTACTATCACAGCAAGAAGCTCTCTGGTTCGATTCTCTGCTGGGGTGCCTTCTATGTGGAGTCTGCATGTTCTCCCTGCAGTCACGTGGGTTTTCTGTGGGTGCTCCGATTTTCTCTCACATTCCAAGACATGCTGCAGGTAGATTGGGCACACTAATTTGGCCCTAAATGAGTGTGTCCGTGTGTGTGCCTTCTGTGGAAGGTTGGGTGCCGGGCTGGCAACTCAGCACCGTAAATTTCCATTGCCAATTGTTCTGCAGACCACTGTTCCACTGTGACAGCCCCTAAAGGGGAAGGCAGAAAGGAGAAGAAGACTATGTTCATTATCATGTTCACTGCTGCAGTACTGATAACATTTTGGAAGATTCCCAAAGTCTATGGACCAGTGAAAGGGTGGCCAGCACAAATGATGTGTGGTTTGCAGCAGATCCTGCAGTACAGCTGTGGCAATTCTCTCCCTTGCTGTAGAAGTAATGTCCAGGTTATAATGTTTGAAAAAGGTGTGAAAAGATGACCAAGTAGCTGCTTCCAAGATGACTTGTTCCCAAACCCTCCAAGAAAGGGAGTGATGGCTTATGAGGCTTTTGCAAAGGTAGCTATCACATGCTCTGGAAGTCTGGTCATGGAAGGAGCAATAGAAGCAGATGCAGTAAGCTAGCCATTTAGACAAGATCTGTTTATAGACAGGCCTGACGCCCTACTACTTGGAAAGGGTATTAATCACTGATCGGATTTCCTTTCTCTTTATTCCATTCCACGTAAATTCTCAGCTGCTTATGCATATCCAGGGTACATATGATCCTTCCCTCTTTGTTTTGTGGGGATAGAAGTCATACAAGCATGTTGTCCCCCTGCCTGTTGATGTACCACATCACTGTGATGTTGCTTTAACTATACGCAGAGCCTCTGACTGCCTCATAGTTGGATGGCTGTGACAGCTAAAATTACTGCCATCATTTTGTCGATATTAATATACTACGTTTTACTAAATTGTGTCCCAGTCCAAGAGGTGTTGCGTGTAACTACATACAGGACCCTAGGCCACCACATAGGCTGAAGACTTTAATAGCTAAAATTACTACAATCATCTTTTTGGAACTGATGCACTTTTTTCTCTAAGTTTTGTCCCAGTTCCCTTGGATACTAATATTCCCTTAGTGAGGCATCCAGGCTATGTCTGTGAGGTCTGTGGAGAGTGACTCTGGCCTAGACTGAATGAGACCTCCCCTACTGTATCCACCATTAATGCTCTTTCTAGATACAAATCAAAAGAGAGATGGAATACTGCAAGGAGTTGGCATGGTGGAATTATCTGTTTTTTGTGTACCAATGGAGTTTCCTCATGTGGAGCCTTCCCAGATGGTACATCAGGACTGAAGAAGCCACATACCCTGGTGCTCTGAAGAAATCCCCTTTGTAATCAGACGTTGCTGAGCTATCGAGGTGAAATATGAGCATAGAAACAGCACTTATTCTGAGGGAAGGCATGCCTTCTGTTTTGTAGCAACAGCAGAACCACAAGGATCAGGGTTTCCCTGGTGGGTAGTAACTATGACTGCAGCAGGTTCACAGTCCGTCTTTGGAAGCAGGCCAGAGTAAACTATAGAGCTGTCTGTAGCTTTTCTTGGGTTAGTGCCTAAATCAGGCAGCTGCCCGGATAGGTAAAGGTATGAATACCCTTGTGTCATAGCAGGCAAATTACTGATAACAGGTACTTTGTAAAAACCACAGGTGAAACAAGTAAATTGGTAATGAGTACTCCCTGCTTCAAATCTGAAGTACTGCCTGTCTTGGTTATAGGTATATAGAGGCAGGCATTTTTCTAAGGCAACCATGAAGGCTTGAGGGCAGAGGAAAGGCAGGATGACCCAAAATGTTAAAAGTTTGAATTCTGACACTTTTAGAAACTTGTTTTAAGTTTGAGAAGTCCAACAGTGGCCTCCATCAGCCATCTTTTCTAGAGAAAATAAATAGTCTTGTGGAAACTCCTGTATCCTCTTCCAGTACTGGTACTCGCATTACAGCCTCCTGATTCAGACAGTCTAGAAATATAGGTTTGGTCAGATGCTTCTGTTCTCTTTGGGAATACCTGAGAACCTTGGTCTTTTTATGAAGTTGGCAATACTATTTTCCCCAAGGGTCTTAGGATGTAAAGAGTCCCGGGCGATCTTTTCAACTTGAACTGGCTATCCTGCTCATCTGACAACCCCACCAATTTTATCAATTTATTCAATTTCACCCACACTATAAACTTCCCCACTAAAATCGATAAACACACCAAGAAAGAATCTACTCTACCACTGGATACTAACCAATAAGCCCAACTTTGCCACCAGGCTAGGTGCCTCTCCGATTCTCTCAGTGATCACTCCCCTACCTTTCTTCTAAGGAAACACATTCACTCCCCCTGTAATGTCATTTTCAAACATATACGCAACAAAATAAATTTTTCCCCTACCATCTTAAACTCCCTACGTCAAAACTGCAACTGGTCACATTTAAAATCACTCCACCTAGACCAAAGCTGTACAACATTTTAATGATACCTTCCTTAACATCCTTAATAATCTTGCTCCAACAAGAAAAATTTGCTCCAAAGCTAAAAACCTACCTTGGATAACCAATAATGCTAAATCTCTTATTAAACAAATGGATAGAGCCTGTACTGCTTATCAAACATCCAAAACCTCAGAAAACCACACCTCTTGCAAACAACTAAGAAGCAAATATTATCTTATTATCTGACAAAAAATCATATTTTCTAGCTTGTCAGCAAAAACACAAATAACCCACAAACAATTTTGGCAAAACCTTAACTACCTCCTCAACCCTGGCAAAACTTCTACCCCTGCACCATCTACAACAAATAGCACTGAATGTACAGCATCCCAATTTAACTCTCATTCCATCACAACTGTTACCTCACTTTTACACAACAAATCTAACCAACCCCTTACAGTGCCTACCTCCACTAACTCTAAACCCAGCTATTTCTCTTTTAAACCCATACAAACCTCTTACATAAAAAAAATCCTATCAAAACTAAAACCTACCTGTCTAGCAGCTGACCAACTCCCTAATGACTTCTTAAAAACTGCTGCAAGCTCCATCGCCTATCCCGCATCTATTCTAATCAATCGTTCTATCGCACAACAATGTCCCCATACTATTGAAAATATCCCATATAATCCCCCTCCACAAGGGAGGCTCATCTAAAGATATCTCTACTTATTGGCCCATTGCCATTCTCTCACCCCTAGCCAAAATCTTAGAGAAATGTATCCATAAGCCGATCCTAGACCACCTCACTACAAATAACCTCTTATCTAGTTCACAGCACTGCTTCTGTCCAAAACACAGTACCTCAACAGCACTCATAAGTTTCAATAACTACATCAATCTCCTCAAAAACAGTGGACAACTAGTCTCTACTATATTCCTTGATATGTCCAAAGCTTTTGATACAGTATTCCACCAACTACCACTCAACACTCTAGCCTCCTTCAACCTCACCTCTACAGCTCTCAACTGGTTCTTTAGCTACCTTAATAATTGACAACAGGCAACTAAATGGGATAATAAACTCTCTACACTCCTCCCTGTATCTGTTGGTGTTCCTCAGGCTTCCATCCTTGGCCATCTCCTTTTTAGTATATTCACAAATAGTCTAAACACTGCCACTAAATCTGCTTCTGTTATTCAATATGCCAACAACGCTACTCTTATTTGCTCTGCTCCCGAACTCCAAGATAAACTGCAAAAGTCATTTCTAGATATTGAAAATTATCTAAATGAACTTCAACTCATCCTCAACTCAAGCAAAACAAAATTAATGATCTTCTCTAACAGGAAACCCAAAGCAAAACCACTTCTTCTCTCCATCTACTCCACTAATGGCACTATAATAGAACCAGTTAACCAAACAAAACTACTTGGTGTCATGACAGACAACAACTTAACATTCAATAAACACATATCACTCACAATAAAGAAAGTTCACATCAAACTTCACCTTCTATCTACTCTTCTCTACTGTTCTCAACTTTTCACTAACCTGCACAAATCTGATTTATATCTACTTGATTCCTGCTATAACAAAATAGCAAAAATCGCTGCTAATATACCCAACAGGACCCATCATTGCCTTGCTCTTCAAAAATTACACTGGCTTAAATTTCCCAATCTGTTATTGCTCAATCAGCTCACCACTGCCCACTGTATTATCCACAAACCTGAAAACTGCCCTGCACTCTCCAACTAGTGCAACTAAATAGCAACCCCAGGGCCCTCAGATCATTCGATAAACTTATACTCAAGGTTACAAAGTCCCATAATTACTTTGGTGACTCTCTCTTCTCCTTCAAAGTAGCCAAACAGTGGAACCTATTACCCCAGAATATGTTAAAAAACACAGATCATCATAGCTTCAAAAAACTCCTAAAGGAATACTTTACTCAACAATGGCTATGCTTCTGTTAATACTCCTGGCTAGCTTCTCATGATTTCGATCAAATGTTTTCTATTCTATCTTCTTGTTTTACTTCTACCAAATGAAAATGTCACAATGATTTTTATTTATATATCTAATGAGTTTCATATTATTGTCTGTTATAAGGCTTAAGAAATGTAATGTTTTCTGTTTTACATTCACCTTTTTATGAATTGTGATTGTTAGCAACTGTCAAACTTTTTTGTATATTGTTTGTAAATCTTTTAAAAAGTTTCATAATCTTTTTGTACTAATGTTATGGTGCTTATCTCCCCGGGTCTCCGCTGAAAATGGGCTACTTGCCCATATGGACTCTACCTGGTTAACAAATGTAAAATAAATAAAAATTTTGACAGACTATCCCAGGTGACCTCCTATTTTTATTGGGTGGGAATGGGTAGTTGAATGGGTTTGGGGAAGGTGTGGGCTTGGAAGGAAAAAAAAAAAAAAAGAGTTCTGTTGAGTCACAGCTCTTTCCTTGTGGGGTCCTGACCCTAAGGGCCCCAGGCTTCCCATTCTGCTCAGCTTGCTTTTTTCTTTAACTGGCCTTTCCTTCCTTTTGGCTGCTTGCCTATGTCTTGGCTTCTAAGGAAAAGCCAACTCTTGGTAATTTTTTTTTTAATTTTTTTGCTGGAATGCCTTAATCATCAAGCCTAAATCTCACTGCCATATCGACTAATTTGTTCCTCCAGGTCAGAGGATTCAACTTCAGGAGTTTGTTTTACTGATTCTCAGCCTGGAAGTGAAGGTCCTGCATTCATGAATGGTGCTGTCATCTTCAGGGGTCCTCTAGCCCTAAGTGCCTCCCTCCCACATGCTAAAATCATTGTCAAGCTGGACAAGCAATGGTGAGTAGCCACAGCATGTGTACTGCTCCAGGACCATAGGGTGATCATGCCTACTGTGTGGCCCAATCCCAGCACTGCATCTTCTCCCTGACAAGCTAGCTAGTGTCCACTACAGTTCTACAAGAGAAATGCCCAGTGTGCAGTTTCTCCACCAGCATAGGCACCCCCATCCTCCCTGGCCTGTGCCACCAACAGGCTGAGCTACTAATCCAACTATGGTCACCTGAGCCATAATCAAGGGTCTATCCCTCTGTCACCAAGTAGTTTGCACTGCATTTGGCAGGGGAGTAAAACAGTTAAGATTGCATCATCTTTCCATTTTCCTACAGCTTTTCAGACACTTGTTTAGTGGGGGCCACAAAGAAGCTTCCTGTACAATGGAGCATTAAAAAACTATGTCAGGGGTTGAGTCTTCAGCCATGGCATGTCTGTTCATAACTTACTTTACTGCTGATGTTGCAGTGCATGATACATCAGCTACATCACAGCCACACTTGATAAGAATGTTTGCTAACCTAGAAGACAAGGTTGTATACGTCTAGCACTTTATATCAAGAGGCATTCTCCTCCATCTCCTTAGCGATGAGTCCCCAGGTATTTTAACATGAATGTTTGTTTATTAACAGCTCTGAAGGCCAGGGTGTAATTGATGTAGACTTTCTGCCCAAACCAATTAAATGTCAGTTTCCCTATCATTGAAAAGGGGCTGCTTGGCTGGAGACCCAGTAGCTCTCTATTTGGAGTTTATAAACATCACAGGTGAATTAGCAATAGGATCCATTTTATAAGCATTTGTAAGAGTATCCAATATTGTAAAAATGGTTGAGCTTTCGGGTACCAAGGGAGTGGGAGCTTGGCTCCAAAGATTCACTGATAAAGGCATCCTACAAGGTTTAAGTCACTGGAGAAGTAACTAAGTGTTTTGCCTCTGTCAAACCAAGAAGTTCCAATTACATTTTTGTGCATCAAAGTAAGACTCCCATTTGAAGAAATCCTTCATTCTAATGAAGGTATTGCCAAATCAAGAATCCCCTTGTGGAGAGATAGAAGATAATGTTTCCTCTGTGTTGTACTCGTAGCCAAGAAAGGAGGATATCTGGTCCACACAGGCCAGTTCATCTGCCTCAGAGTCAGAGGTGAAAGATTTCTTTGGGGAGGGTCCCTCTTTCTTTTTAATGCAGGGACACCTAACATTGACGACTACTCTGATGCTGGCTGAAGGTTTTGAGAAAAATATAAAATACTGAGCCAGCTTCAAACAATCAATGGGAAGGCAAGAAAGTGGACTTCTGAGTCTTAAATGGTTTGGTCCTACTTTTGGGGGTGGCGGCTGCCATGGAGGTCTCCAGCTGCTTATGAGTAGACAGGACTTCTAGTCTAGAACTGCCAACATCATCATGTACCAAAACTGACAGAATACTACCCTTGCCCCTAGTTATGACAACATGGGAGTCAGAACAAGAAGCCTGTACAGAGGTGTGTCTGGACTGACTAAATGTTGGGAGGGTTCAGCTTGGCAGGACATGCCACTGTTCTAGTGCGTGGCATCATCAGAGACCTTCGTCCAAGCAAGTCTCACAGGACCTGTCAGCTTCAATCATAGGATGGATTTTTGACTCAGTGGATATGTCATCCTCCTGGGGAATCCTCTCTGTGTGCTTTTCCTTTTGTTTCCTTAGTTGGGCATCCACAGACAATCTGGTTCTCTGCATAATGATCATCTTGTTGAATCTAGCCCAATGGGACAACAAGAAGTAATGTCACAGTCTGTTCTTAAGTAGAATAAACACTGACTAAGCAAATCTTTGTTCAAGATTCATTTCCTACAAGAAATGCATTACTAAATTTAGATACTTACATCTGGAGCCCGGAAGCAAGAATTCTTTTTAAGCTAAAAATAAACAGACATTTTTTCCTCAATGGGGTAATTATCTGCCTCTATAAGAGAGGCTGTTCCATCTTACAGGAAAATCAGGGATGGCAAACAAAATGTTTCATACTGCATCAAGAAAGAAGAAAAGACGGTGTGTGCAGGCATCACTCTTTATTCCACTGGTATACTGATGTCTAGCTGGGACGCTATCTGCCCCACCTGGAGTCAGGCAGGGTGAAAAGTGGTGGATGTATGGACAGTCATTGGGTCTTCTTTGGAAGAAGTTCTAAAATATCACTACAATACAATGAATATCAGTTTTGTTAATTAAGACTGGATTTCTAAACTGTTTATTAATGTGGATCCTACTGCTTAGAAACATTGTTCTAATATGTAAATTACAAATGTAATTAACTATACTGAATTCAGGACCAGAATTCCTAACTAATAACAGCAATGCAAGAACTTCCCTACTAACAGTTAAATATACACCTTTCCACAGATACACAGCTCACTGCACAATTTCGTATCTGGATCTAAAAATACTTTCCCAGTGAAGTATAAATTTGTAAATATTACACTTGTCTGGTATTCCAAGATTTAGCATCTCTGAACTCTTTAATAATAGTTAAATCTTAGACTACTTTTGGTGAAAACAGTATTAGAACTGACAACGGCAGATTAGTAACTGTACAGTCACAGATTAAAGTCTTAGATAAACTGGGGGGGTAGGGGGTGAAGAATTTTACATTTTACTTTTAAAACCCGTTTAGATACAAAGTTTAATTTTCACTACTGCACAAGCCACACATTTATCAAGTTATAAAAAGGAGCAAGTCTTGCCCCTCCAATAATGGGATGGATATTAGAATTACTAAAGTTGTATAAGAATGCCAAGAACACATCACTCACCTATTTCAATTATTTTGAAAAGAAATTTTCACCAAGTAGGAAAGATTTTTTTTTTTTAACAAGAAACATCTTTGTTAAATTATCACTTATGATACAGGCAATCATACATTTATAAAAATGAAAACGAAAAACCATACTAACACAATCCCAGCTGCAAGCATTTTACATCACAAACCATACTGACATAATCCTAGTTGCAAACATTATACATCACTTATAATCAAAGTAATTCTGATTCTGTATCACAGGTCAGAAAAATCCTTTCCCAAGTTATACCAATTAGCTCACCCAGGATCTCTGACAGATCAGTCTGCAGGGAATCTTTAAAGACTGCCAACTGATTACACTCCCAGAAAATATGTTCCCAATTGCCCTTTTCTTCCCCATCACAACTCTAACATTTGATGTCTACCTGAGGAAAAATACTCTGGAGTCTACTTCGGGTATAAAAATATCTATGTAACCATTTCCCAGCAAAAACATTAAACCTAAATTTTGTTGCATATTTGGTATACATATATATATCCCCCATTGCTTCTTTGTGAATTGCTTATCCAGTCTCTCTTCCCAATCCTTTCTAACCTCCTCGGATTATCATGCAATATTTTACATGCTCTACTAATTATTCCTTTAACTGAAGCTTCTGTTCTAGATTCTACAAAGAACTCTACCACTGTTGGTCTTTTGTTTAGGACCCCCCCCATTTCTTTCTCTTTTCCTTTACTCTGATATCAATCTCTGGTAGGGTAGGCAATCTCTAACTTGCCGTCCAAATAAATTCTTGGAGTCTTCCCATTCTATTACCTTTCCCTCTCTAGTTATTTGCTCCCAATACCTTGGTTCCTTTGCTAGTTTTCTCCAATAAATTCCAGCTCCTTCTTGCCTACTGTCTGTATCCCTAATTGCAGTCAACCCTATCAGTAAAATCTCCTTCCTCCATTCTTGCGTTGGCTTAGTTCTTCATAGGTGTGTACTAGGCCAATGACCCTGGAGCCTTTACAAATCTAGCCCATGGAAGTGCCCTGGCATCATGCCACCGTTAGTTTCCAGTGCCTCTATCAAGCAGAGCCACTGGAGTGATCCCCAGGGTGAACTTTCTATTTCCCATCCACTCATCAAGATTTCTCTTGAAAAGGGCCAGTGAGGTGCTCTGCTTGACATGTATGGGAAGTCTATCCCAGAGCATGGGCAGTCTCTGGGTTATGAACTTGTCCCTCCAGCATGTTCTGTTGATTGTGGTAATGAGGTTGTGGACCCTGGAGTGTGTGCTGCGGAGGGAATTGGGATTTCCTTAGGTTTAACATTTCTAACACGGCTGGGTCAGACATGGCTTTGTAAGTCAAGCAGAGATCACCTCTTAATAGACAATATGAGACAGAGAAAAGCTGGAGTTTTTTTGAGTCTGTCCATGTAGGGCATGTGTTTAAGGCTTAGGATCCTGTTTGTGAGGTACTTTTGTGGCCTTTCCAGCTGTTGAAAGTGTTTAGTGAGGTGCATGCCAAATGGGGCATTATACTCAATGACTGGTCTAATGAGGGAAGAGTAGAGAGAGATGATGACCTCTTTCTTCCTGGATGCAAAGCCCTTGGTAATGAGATGTGCCACACAGAAGGACTTTCTGACCACAGTGGCAATGTGGTGGTCGAAGGAGAGTTTGCTGTCAACCTGCGTCCCCAGATCTCTTATAACGCCTTCAGTGTTCAGTGGGCTACCATCGATGTGGTAATTAGTGGGAACTGAGTTTTTCCCAAAGGGAATGACGATGCATTTTTTGGCATTAAGCTTAAAGCCATGGTTTAGACACCAGTTGTTGGTCTCAGTGAGGCCTTTCAGTAGGATGTCTACATCACTTGGGGAGTTAATAATGGGTCCCAGCTTACAATCGTCGGTGAACTTGATCAGCCAGAGTCCCTCTGTGTTGGCCTGGACTTCTGAGAAGTAGATGCCAAACAGGAGACGATCCAGGACCGATCCCTGTGGGACTCCACTCATGACTGGTCAGCAGTCTGAATTGGAGTCGGCTACTTTTACACTGTGAGTTCTGTCAGCCAATTTGCAACCCACCTAGTGATATAGGGACTGATGCCTAGTTTGGTGAGTCTATCAATAACTCCTGAGTGGGGAATGGTATCAAAGGCCTTGACCAGATCGAGGTAGGCTGTATGAACTGCCTTGCCCTCATCCAAAGCTCTAGTGACTGACTCAAAGAAGTCAACCAGGTTGAACAGGCATGATCTACCCTTCACAAAACCAAACTGCGTGTGATCCAGAGTTTGGAGATTCCTTATATCCTTGTTAATTAGGTCCATGATGCTCTCCATAGCCTTACATATCAGACTAGTCAGGCTAATGGGGCAATAATTCCTAGGGTCTGTAGTCACTCCCCCTTTATGGCGAGGAATGACTAGCAGTGCACCATTCTGAGGTGAGGCTGTGATTAATTAGGGCACACAGGTGTGGTGCCAGTTCACTTTGTAGTTCATGCAGAACACAGCCAGTGATATTAATGGGTCCCATGGAAGGTGTACTCTTGGCTTTGGACAATGCAGCTTTAACCTGTGCTGCAGTAATGCTGGGTGCCTGGCATTCTTCCAGTATTGTGATTGGTCCTTGGGAGGAGGTAAAGTTGGCACTGATTCTGTCGGCCAGTATGTTGCAATATCTGTTGGCTCAGTATAGGAGGTACCATTGTGCAGTAACTCAGAGCAAATCTGGGTATTGCCGTGAAGATTCTTGATATAACTGTTAAAGGCTTTGTGGTTGTTTTTAATGTCTGCTGCAATTCTGCCTTCATAGCTAGCTTCAGAGGTTTTGATGAGGGATCTCAACTTCTTGTTGAGGCTAATAAGGGATTTTTTCCCAGTTTTGGGACTTCACCTTTTGCTCCAACAGTTTCTTCCTTCTGTTATAGAGTTTGTTAATGGCAGGGGACCACCAAATTGTCTTCCTTTTTTGGAGGAGAGTGCCTTGGTTCTTTTGGGTATGGCTAGTTCCATGCACTTATGTACGTGTTCATACAGTGCACTGGTGTATGATTTGGTGGTCATGCACCTATTTTTCATTTGCATGTGTGCCGTGAATTTAGCCACCTATGTTTTTAGGAGCCCAAAGTCAGCTTTGGAGAAGTTTTTCATGGTGGTTACCTTTGTTGGTGGTGTAGGTGAGATGTGGATTTCCATGGTAATTAGTTTGTGGTCGGATCTATCCAGGGAGGAAATGACTATTGGTGTTGAGCAACGGTTGCCCGTGTTAGTAATAACAAGGTCAAGGATGTTGCTTCCTCTAATGGGAGTAAGAATGAGCTGGTCCAGCACATTGGGATTAATGAATTCCAGGAAGTGTTGGGCAAGTGATTTGGTGCATGAGTAGTTTTCCCCCAGTTGATGGAGGGGTAGTTGAAGTCACCCAGTATGAGAGTGTTGGGTTGGACCCTAATAGTTTCCAGCGTGATTAGGAACGTGGAATGAGAGTCATGGGACATGGTTGGGAATCTATAGCAGGCTACGACCTGAATCGCCATCTTACACACTGTTAGTTATACCTGAAGTATCTCCAATGCTTTATGCTGGTCTACTAGTCTGGAGGTGTGCATATCCTTTATGAATATGGAGACACCACCGCCTTTGGAGCTTCAGTCCATTTTCTGGGTCCGAAAGGTGTGGAATGAGTTATAGCCTGGTAGGACAGGGGTGCTTTCTGCTGCTTTAAACAAGGTCTCCGTTACAGCACAAATGTCGATGTTCTCCATTTTGAGGAGTGCTTCAAGTTAGTGCATCCTGAGAGACTTCTAGCACTGAGCTGCATGACCCTCAGATTGCATTTATTTATAGCTGTTACGATGGTAATTTGATCTTTGGAACACCGCCTAAAAAGGCACTATAGGGGTGGCAAGAGCCTTAGCCAGTATCCAGAAACCTAGCAGTGACAGATGCAGGCCATCTCTGGCAAAGCATTGATGTCTATCAATCATGTCATCCCAAGCAGAAGTATTCTTAGAATACTTTCTGCTACTTTATGAATCTAATATTCTGTATGATTATTATGATCCTTAAAAATCTGCATCCAAAATCCCAGTTTCGCCTTGTTTTTTGAGACCCCCCCCCGCCCCCGTTTCTTCATCATCCTTTTCCACTTTGAATTATAGGTTTCTACTTGTGCTATGTACAGAAGCTTTAACTGTATAGCTCTGAAATACCCCTTCAAATTGGGTAATCCCAACCCGCCTTGTTCTATCGGAAGAATCATCTTATCCCACAAGACTCTTTCCATCTTCCCCTCCCAGATAAAATTGTTCAGGTCTTTATTAACTGCTATCCACAACTTCTCTTCTGGTTGATAAAATATTCCTGACTTGTGTGCAAGACTAAAGGGACTAAAACCATTTTAACTGCTTGTATCTTACTAGCCATATCCATATAACAGAGTTTCCAATTTCTCAGATTTTGTATGATCTTTTTAGTCTCTTCCCACATACCCTTAACTGCTACACCAGAATAATTTTTTAATCCATACTCCTAAATACTTCATTTTATCATGTCCTCATAAATATGGATACTGTTGAACCAATTTGTGTGTGGGTACATAACTTACTGCTACTGAATTTGTTTTAGCTTTATTAATTCTGTATCCCAAAAAGATATGAAACCGTTTCAAGATGTTCTACAACACTGCAATGTCATGCCATACCAATTATATCCTTGAATTTCTGAGTTCCTTATTTTCTTTGCCAGTGGTTCTAAATATAATTCAAATAACAAAGGGGAAAGAGGACACCTCTGTCTGGTTCCTCTGCTCAAGCAAAAATCAGCGAGGAATCTACCCACCTTAATTTACACCTCCAATCCCTCATATATCCTTCCTAATAAATACCTTAGAATTTTACCAGGAAATGCAAATGCTTCCACTGCCCTGCTTAAAAAGTCCCAGCTTACTCTGTGAAATGCTTTCTCTGCATCAAGACCCACCAACAACAGTAGTATTTTCTTACATTCTGCTTGCCTCTGGATCCTCAATGTTCTGTTAATGTCAAAGGTTTGCCTCCCCTCCACAAAATCACACTGATCCACATCCATCAATTCTATCATCACTTTTGCCATTATTTCAGCCATTATAGATAAACACTTTGTAATTATGGTTTAGTACTGAAATCGGCCTGTATGAAGCTGGATCTGATGGATCTTTATCCTCCTTAGGTATTACAGTTACTTCCACTTTCTTCCAGGATGTTGGTGCTTCTCCTCCTCTTAAAATAGTATTAAACAAAACCTTCAGATCTTTATCATTTTTTCTTTCTTTCCTAGCTTCCAAACTTCCACAGGAATACCATCTATTCCTGTGGACTTTCCTGTAGATTGGTTACACATCACCAATTTCTATCTCATCTCCTCCTATCCTGTTAGTAATTTAGCCTCGACTACCTCTAACCTTGACATATTTAATTCTTCCTTTAACATTCCCATTTATAACTTTTCTTGACTTCCATATTTCTCTGCTTTATACACTGTAATAGAATTTCCAAACTATATTTAATACCTCTACAGTATCTCGTTACCTTCCTTGTTGTAGCCTCCCTAAAAATGGTGACAGCCCCTCCTACCCTCTGCTGCCTGAGTCTCTGTGCTAAAAGTTTTTGTGCTCTAGAGTTATTATAAAAAAACAGTTGCTTAACAGCAATCTTTCTAAACTCATGCATAATATTGAGGTAATACCTTGTTTTCTGTTTAGCATTCTGCAGTTGCTCCTCCTCTTGTTCTGCGAGATTCCCCCTACTCTGCGATACATTAACATTTGCCAGTCTCTCTAAATAATTCTTATTTCATAACCATATCCCCTTTCTTTTATCTCCACCCTATTTTTAAACTCCACTTTAATTTTATCCCACTCCCTAGCTATATTTTCAGAAGAAATTTCTATCTTCTCTATTAGCTCCTATAGAAGTTCCACTACCCATTCCTTAAATTCTTCTCTTTTCAACAGACAGGCGGGAAAGCACCAGTGTTTCATTTTTATTTCATTACCCTGTATTTTTATTTTAATTATTGGCCCATGATCTGAAATAGTTACTGGCTGTGTAACAAGACATTCAATTAAAGGCACGTGTTCCTGTAAAATGTAAATTCTGTAGATACTAGCCCAGTTTTTGTATCTTGTGGAATAATGTAAATTCATTTTGAACTCCTAGTACTGAATTCACATCTCCCATGCCACATATTTCATACATTTCTTCAACAGTCTACTTCTCCTTTGTAATATTTTCCCTTGTGGGCCCCCCAGACACATCTTCACTGCTGCAAATCAAATTCCAGTCCCCACCTATAGGCAATATTCCTTACCGAAAGATGATTATTTCTCCCAGAATTTTCTTAAGCTCCATTACGGCAGTTTTACGTGGAATATAAATAAATGCCATTGTAATCCTCCTCCCTTGCCAGCAGCCTCTTAATACTACAAATCTGCCATTACTGTCTTTTTCTATCCTCTTCTATCACTATTGGAGTTCCTCTTGCAATTAATATAAGTACCTCTCTTCCTTTATCCTAGGTAGTCTGCTGTATAACCATCCTGAAAAGCCTTCTTTTAACAAATTCACATATTCAATTCTTTCCAAATGTGTCTCCTACGGCGCAGTTATTTGCATTCTGCATTTTTACTATTGTTCACTACTCTTTTTTTATCTGTGAGACCACTGACATTTAAAGACATTAAAGAAAGTATCACTGTATTAAAAAGTTATTATTTCCAACTTATATGTGTAACAGTGTTTTTGTTAAATGTCTAGTTCCAGGTTTTGTGTTACATGCATAGACTGGCAGGTTGAACTTTTATATAGTTGCTTCTTGTCATATCCATTTGGGCCTATGTCACATCTTACAAAGCTTTTTGTTTTATTGAAATCCCTCAAAAAAAAACACTCCCAATACCCCCCAAAACCTATTAACTTAATACTAACAGACAGAATTATGTACATGTTCAAATATTTAAGTTTTACCCTTCTAATAGGAACAAATGTCCCAAAATGACAGCTACATTCACAGAAATGAGTTAACCTAAAAGAAAGGTTAACCATGCTAAGATGCATGACACAGCCTGTGCTTCTACTAAGTGCTGTCTGGTTTTATCTTATATTTATCTCTCTCCCAGCTGGAAAAAACATCTGAATGCTTTTAGAGAACATCATTTCCTATCCAATTTCTCTTCATCAGACTGTCTCCATGGAGACATGAGGACCAGATACAGAATTGCAACTGAGCATATGTTTGTTAGAAAAAAGCCTTATAATATTCAATATTCTTTTTCATTTATTTGCTTTCACTTAAAACTTGTTACTAAATTAATTTTAGGGCATTAACCCAATCACTCCTCCAAGCATGAGAGGAATGAATGAGGAATGAGAAAAAGCACAATATTTTTTGTCATACTCTTTTAACCAGACTTTGTTTTACATTGCAGTGCCTAAATTTCCTAAAACTGAACAAGGAGAAAGAGAAAAAAAGAAAAAAATGACACAGGAACAACTGTTTACAACAGTAAAATCGCCACACTTAAAAACAACTGAGAAAACTTTACTTTATAGCATGCAAAGGAAATCATACAATCCATAAATAGTACTATTAAGAAAAAATGTGTTTTACTTGCAGTTAACTTTCTCCCTCCTCTTCTCCTCCCCTAAGTATTTTTTCAAACATTTAATGACATGAAAGTAAGGCATACATTTTAGTGTTCCCAACAAGTCCAACAAACTCCAAAAAAGTCCAATACGTCCAGATTTTCTTCTGTCATATTTCAGAAATATAATTATTGCTTTGTAATCCCACATTTGTCAATTTCTAGGTTACAGGCATCATTCCTGTTCCTCTCCATGGCCCAAATCCTATCTCTGCTTCACTTCCAACATACTCTTGATTCTTCTAGTCAACTCTCATGTTCCATTCCTTCTCTCCAGCATTTTTTGTTGAAACATTGGAAAAGGTTTCACTGGCACAGTGTCTTTGAGGTCTTTATTACCAGAAGAACAA
This sequence comes from Protopterus annectens, assembly GCF_019279795.1. Classification (NCBI taxonomy): domain Eukaryota; kingdom Metazoa; phylum Chordata; order Ceratodontiformes; family Protopteridae; genus Protopterus; species Protopterus annectens. The sequence goes on from NC_056747.1 coordinate 636,629,561, forward strand.
GTAGTAGAATATCCTTTTGTTTCACTGCTCTCTTTCTGTTGGACAAACTTTTATATTTCCTCCTTAGCATATACTTCATCAAAAATTATTCTATTCCTCCAGGGAAGTATATTTTGAAGATAGATGGGCACTGCAATTTGAATCTCATGCATGCTTCGACATTCCCTAAACAGTGGAATACATTTATTCATCTTCTGCCTGGAGTACAATGAACAATCATTCTCCACAAACACACTAGTGTCTCTCACTTTTAGTACTTTGTCCTTCTGACACAATTTTGTCAGAATCAACTCCTTCTGCTGATAGGATTGCATCTTTACTATTAAAGGTCTAGGTTCCTTTCTCATAGCCAGGTTTGGAGCATACACACAAAGTACCCTTTCAATTAACAATTCTTGCTGTGGAATGCCAGTCAAGTTGCTTATTTGTGCTTTCATAAAATTAACAGTCTGTTCCTTCCAGCTTCTCTGGTACAGCTGAAAATCTCAGGTTTTTCCAATGTGTTCTAACATTTGAGTCTATTATTTTTTTAAACATCTTTTCTTGAGCAGTCTCATATTCAGCAAAGCCTTTTCTTAATTTCAACCTCAGATTTTTTCAGTTTTATCACCTCATCTGAATATCTGTTTAAAGCTCCTTCCATTTTTTCCAGCTTTTTGTTGCTTGAGTTGATATACACTATCAGTGTTTCGTTTATTTTAACCAGATATGTGTACAGTTGTCTTATGCTTTCGTCTAAGTTGCTGGAAGTAATGTCTGGAGCTTGCACTGTTTTTTACTGAACAGATGCAGTACTTTTCCCAGTCGGTGTTCTTCCTCACCTTTTGCAGCTGATTTTCCTTCAGGTCCCCTGTAATTTTTTCCTGGCAACTAGGCAGTGCACTTACTAGCAAGTTACTGAAACTTACCAAATAAAATATAAGTCCACTGGCCTTCTCTGCTGAGTTTCTGTTTTCACAAGGCAAGAGCTAGAACTAAGCTGTTACTCACTGTGTAGCCTTCTTAGAAGTCTCGAAAGATTTGCTTTGTATTCTTATTTACAAAATGGGGCTCAGAAGGTAAGCAAATATAAGTCTACAGTATTACTGTAGGCTTTACTAAAGGTGCCTGTTTGGAAAAATGTTTGAATGACCTATTATGGTACTTTTGGAGACAATCTGCTTGGAGATTTTCAGCATGGCTTTTGAAAAAACAGATCCACTTCTGCTCTATTAGGCTGCTGCTTTTGTTTCATTGTGGCAGATATCGGACATGTTTGCCGATTATTTTAATAGTATTCATTTATATGGATATAATCAGAACTTTAAAAGATTTGAAGGTAGATACTGATTCTTTGCAGTTAGAAGGTGATTTTCAACAAACAAACTTAAAGCTGCTAAGTTAGGCAAGGTGTCATCATAGGTTACAAAGTATTTACTAGGCTAACTACCACAATGGCCTTTTTAAGCCTAGCCATGCATCATATTTGTTTAACAGAAGAAATGTGTACTCCATGGTTTCTTGACAGACCCTTTATTTTTTACTGTTGTTTTGAATTCCCTTACCAAAGGGAAGCTGAAATTCTCAAATTACAGCATATCCATATGACATTTTTTTCTGGATGATGATTTTCTAACTTCATTAACATTTACAGACCGATTTTGATGTAAACCAGAAATGGGCTTTTGCCACAGTCTGGTAAACACCTCAAAATAACTTGCATGTCATTTTTTTGATACTTCAAATACGTTTTTTAGGAATAAAGATAGCTAGACAGTACAATGTATAAATTCTACTGTTTTTCAGTGTAGAGCTCAAACATTTTTTAAGATTCCATATACATATTAATAAGTACTGTTCTACCTTATCTCCAAGACTGAATTAACTGCTTTGTTTCTCATCAAATTTAAAGGCTGAGACTAACAAAGTACTTGGGAATACATTTTTGTTAGGTAACCTGGACTGCAATCTCACTGCATACTTAAGCTGGCTACAGTAAAATTACCTTTCAGAGATTGAGAAAATAAGTTGGTAGATAGGCACTCCCTTCCCCCAAGGTCGTGCCCAGTGACTCCCATTCCTCCACTCCACTTAGCAGTCTGTTCTGCTCTCAGGGTGGGAATGCCACCTTCCAGCCTGGATGAGACCATTAAGGCTCCTTATTCCACAAATAAAGGGTCTCAAAGACCAGTTTGCTCCTTGCAGAAGTAAAAATTGGGCAGTGGGGGGGGGGGGTGGACAGTTTGACAAAGCCAGTGACGCCCCCCCAAGGAAGCTCTCAAGCTTTACTATGTGCTACAATCACAGCACATATGCATGACTATGCACATCTTCCCTGACTTAGTTCTATGGGTCATATGCTGAGCAGGCCTGTTTTCTGTAGGAGCAACACCTACTGCTCCTCTAGCCATCACCCAAGTGGCACGTCAGAGCAGTCTCCATCCTCCCTGAATAGATGAACCAGCAAAGGACACTCGGTTCCATATTCTAGCTCCTATTAGGCTATCTGAACATGGATTGTTTGGATTCCAGTCAGAGCTTCATCTGTCTACACCCTAGCACTGTGCAAGATTTCAGAAGTCAACAGTAAATAAAATTCTACTTCAAAATGTATAGCAGCTGTATCACATATACACTACTGTGAATTATACAGAGTTGCTTTAGAACCAATGGTAAAAGAGCATCTATCCATCTTGCAAATTTTATACATAATGGACTTTATCAGAATACTTCTGCTGACTTAAGTTACTTTATTGTATACATTCAATGCAGACTTCAACTGTACAGGTTTCACCTTGGGAGAGTCCATTATACAAAAAGTACAGTTGTGTACACTTACCATAAATGTAGATGTTCGAGTGTATTCACTGTATTAACAAAGTCTTGGGTCCTGCGTCGGTTGCTGTCTCTTCTTCCATGACGTCAGGTCGTCAGGGGTATAAAACATGCAGCAGACGCCATTACCTCAGTTTTTCTTGCCCCAGATGTCAGGTGCCCTCCAAATGGGGAGCAAAATATACAAATATATATAATTAGAAACACAAAAATATACCTCCAAACAAAAGCAAATAAACCAAAAAGGCTTTTAAGCATAGTAAAAGAAAGAAGAGGTATAGTAAATGAAAAACAGGGGGTTAGAGGGAGGGTAACCAGGACTGCAACAGTGAATACACTCAAGCATCTACATTTATGGCAAGTGTACACAACTGTACTATGTTCATCGTGTATCACTGTTGCAGTCATTACCATTTGGGTAGATTACCAAAGCTAAGATTGGGAGGATGGATCTATACAGGATTAGGAACAGCTATAAAGCCCTGCAAAACAGCAGTGGCAAAGCCAGCTATGGATTTAGAGAAAATTGGTAAGTGATAATGCTTGGTGAAAGTATGCACTGAACTCCAGGTAGCAGCTTTTAGAATATCCCTGGGTAGGAACATCTCTGAGAAAGGCTGCTGAAATAGATGCAGCCATGGTGGAATGAGATCTGATCCCCTGGGGGATAGGTTTTCCATGGTGCTTATAACAGAAATGAATGCAGTGGCTTATCCATTTAGAAATAGTTTGCTTTGAAATAGCCTTCCCCTCTGCCCCTGCAGCAAATGCTACCAGCAGTTGTTCAGATTTTCTTTGAGATTTAGTCCTGTCCAAGTAGAATCTAAGCTGTCTGTGTACATCCAATGAATGCAGAATCCACTCTCCCTTGTTCTGTGGATTGGGAAAGAAAGTTGGCAAATGAATGGACTGATTAAGAGCCACATTGGATACCACCTTGGGCATGAATGATGGATTGGTCCTGAGTGACACCTTGTCTGCATGGAAGATGATGAAAGGCTCCACTGCCATAATGGCCTGTAATTCAGATATCCTTATAACTGAAGTGATTGCTAAAAGGAAGGCTGTTTTCCAGGAAATAAATTTTAAGTCTGCAGTTGCAGCTGGCTCGAAAGGAGATAGAGTGAGTTTCTCCAATACAAAGTTGAGGTCCCAGGCAGGAGCTCTCCTTGGTGGTCTCATGTTTTGGCAGCTCTGAGATACTGCTTCAGAAGAGGATGAGAGAAGGGAGGGTCTGTGTTGTAATGAGCTGAAATGGCTGAGGCATGGATTTTTATGGAAGAAAAAGACAGGCCCTTGTGAAGCATCTCAGTTAAGTATTGCAAAATCTGAGGTAAATTGGGCACTGCTGTGCTCATCCCTTGAGATTGATTCCAGGCACAGAATCTTTTCCCTTTGTCAGCATAAGATTTTCTAGTACTAGGTCTTCTCGCCTCCAAAATGACATCCATCACAGGTTTGCTGAGGGATGCTAAGGTGGAATTTAAATGATTAGCCAAGCTGCAAGATTCACTGTTTGGAGCTGAGGGTGCAGAATTTGGTTCTCCTGCTGAGACAGTAAGGAAGGTGTCTGAGGCAGGTGCCACGGAGAAATGTGTGACACACTGCGCAGGAGCAGGTACCAGTGTTGGCGAGGCCAGTCTGGAGCAATCAAAATCATTTTTGGTTTGTCCTATTTGACTTTTAGTAGAACTTTGGAGAGCAAAGGCAGAAGGGGAAAAGCATAGACCGATAGGCTTTTCCAGCTGAAGGACATAGCATTCACTTTCCAGGCTTTTTTGTGATGAGTTCTTGTGCAAAATTTGTCCAGCTGGTAGTTCTGGGGTGAGGCAAAAAGATCTATGTCTGGACTCCCCCATTAGCGTGTCAACATGTTGAAAATCCGTGGTTCCAGTTTCCATTTGTGAGGGTCCGTGAGATTTCTGCTTAGTTCGTCTGCCAGAACATTCTGCTTTCCTGGCAGGAATTGAGCTTGTAGTTGTACTTGGTAGCTCAAGGCCGTGTTCCACAATGCCATGGGTAGTCTGTAGAGGGGGTGGGAATGTGTACCCCCTTGCTTGTTTATGTACCACATAACCGTGGTGTTGTCCGTCTTTATCAGTAATTGTCCTGGCTGAAGGTAGTCCTTGAAGGCTGTCAGTGCATTCTGTACAGCTAGCATTTCTTTATGATTGATATGAAGGTGCATTTGATTTGGGCTCCATTTGCCCTGAATGCACTTCCCTGCCAGATGAACCCCCCCATGCACAGTCTGATGCGTCTGTAGTTAGGGTTTGGGTGGCAGGGGGGTGGTGTGAATGGCAGTCCCTTGTTTTGGTGGCAGGCCTCTGCCCACCATAGGAACTGTAGGCGCAGGCAAAGTATGATAGGAATCATTGTTTCCAGGCTGTGACAATGTTGACTCCATAAACTTTTTAAGTACCACTGAAGTTTCCTCATATGCAGTCTTGCATATGGAATTAGAAGAATGCAGGAGGCCATGAACCCCAAGGCTTGCAGTATTTGTCTTGCAGATAGCAGGGTTTTTGTGGCCACCTGTTTGAAGTAAGTCACCAAATGAATTTGCTTTTCTGGCATAAGGAAAGCCACCTGGGCAGTTGTATTCAAGCTTGCACCCAGGAATGTAATCTTTTGAGAGGATACCAGTTGAGATTTCTTTTCGTTTATGGTGTACCCTAGACAGGTTAGAACTCTTTTTACAAACACCAGATGTTTTAGAAGAATGGCCTGGTTTTCTGCCTGAATTAGACAATCGTCCAGGTATGGACATATCTAAATATTTATTTGCCTGCAAAATGCAATTACTGGAACCAGGCACTTTGTGAATACCCTGGGCATAGTCAAAGGGCAGTGCAGGGAACTGATAATGCATGCAGCCTGCTTTGAAGCGTAGGAATCTTCTGCAAGATTCCCTGATTGGGATATGCAGGTAAGCCTCTTTTAAGCCGAGAGTTGCCAACCAGGCATCCTTGCCTAGCATAGGAAGTAAATGGTGAAGAGTCAGCATTCTGAACTTTGGAATGTCCAGAAAGGTGTTTAGAGTAGACAGCTCCAGAACTGGTCTCCATGAATTGTCTTTTCTGGGTAACAGGAAAAGTCTGCAATAGAAACCTTGTTCCTTTTCCTCTTCTGGTACTAGCTGAATAGCCCCCATGTTTACGAGGGAAATAATTTGTTTCTGAGCCTCTGACCACTGATTTGGGGGCAGGTTTGGCCTCCCATCTGGAGTTGGCAGTGTGTGGAAATGAAATGTGTATCCTTGGGACACTAGGTTTAAAACCCATTTGTCCTGGGTTATAAGTTGCCAGTTTCTTGAATGAAGAGCCAGTTTTCCCCCCCCAAAGGAGCGGCTAAGAGGTTAAGTGCTTGGTAATTTCAAAGGGAAGTTATTGAGACTGTTTACCATAGGGTGGTGCCTTGTTGTTTCCAGATTTGGAAGTGGAAGCACCCCATTGCTTAGTTCTGAAAGTCCCTTGGGACTGAAACCTGATGCTTTTGGAATGTCTGGGTTTGGCCGTAGTGACTGGAAGGAGCTGGAAAGGACCAGTTCTTAGCAGGCCAATGCCTACTAAATCTAGGAGGTTGCACTTGTAAGAAATCTTTCACAGTTTGCATAGATTTAGCTTGCTCTTCCATCTTTTTTAGAACTTCTTCAGCCTTATTGCCAAATAGGCGGTCCCGCTGTAAAGGAGCATCCAAAAGTTTTGCTTTAACATGATCAGGCAGAGATTGCTCCTTAAGCCAAGCATGCCTTCTAAGCACAGACCCAGTAACAGCAGCCCTGCAAGAGGCCTCTAAAGAATCAAAACCACATTGCAAAGTATGTTTGCCAACTTGTTCAGCTGAATGCAATAAATCCTGCAGATCTTTATTCTCCACACAGTCAGAAATCAACATCACTTTCTGTTTAAGCAGTCCCATGATATGCTGTTGATATTTTAGCATATGTAATTGACAGTTTAAAGCCCTGATTGCCAAGATTGCAGAAGTATAAACCTTTTTACCCTATCTATCCAGCGCCCTGGAGTCCCTATCAGAAGAGGTAGGATTTTTAGCAGTAGAAGCCTTAATGCCCTTAGGCCCCTGAGAAATAGTTTCAAGGTCCGCAACAGGATTCTTGAAAAGGAATTTATGGGAGTCAGGAACCCTGTAGTACCTGTCTGATTTGCTAGGGGCTGGAGGCAAGGAATCAGGGGCCATACTGGATTCCGAAAACACATCATCAACAATATCTAATACAGGAGGTACAGCCAAAAGTCTATGTTAAGGAAGAAGAAGGAAATCCCTAAGCCTCTTTTTGGATTCAGAGAAATCCTGACTTTCCCAGTGGAAATGCTCCCTTAAGGTATGTAAAGTTTCCCCAAAAGAGAAATCTTCAGGTGGAGAAGCAGAGGTAATGGAATCCTCTGCATCAGAGTCCTCATAAGTAGGTATGGATAAATCCAGATCATTAGAAGTGTCAGAAGAAACAGAGTCCTGTTCAGAAGATTCATAGTCAAATTCAATCCTAGGCCTCTTGGGGGGGGGGGGGGGGGGTTGACTACCCCTGATTAGAGTAATTAAATCTTCAGCCATTTTGATCATTTGTTTTTCAGGCATAGGGGCCTGAACATGTGGCCTGGGCATCAGTTTTTTAGACATAGAACGAGGTTTAGGCCTTAACACTGAAGTTGGAATTGGTTTAATATTCAAGTCTGTAGGCCTGAATACACCCTCAGAAACCGGTGCCTGCTCAGCGGCACCGGACCCATCCAAGGTAGAGACATCCGCGGGTTCCACATGTGAAGTATCTCGCGGCATACCGGACTCCGAATGGGTCTCAGTAGAGGCCTGCGAATCACAAGTAGCAGGTATCAGGGGCTGCTAAAGCACCTCACTGAGTACCGGCGAACTGGTGACTGGCTTAGGAGAAGCGTCGTCGGCAGTTTTGGACCTCAACGGCCTGCTCTGTCTTTTTCTTTGCGTTTTTTCTGTATTCCAGTAGTCGGATGGCTAACCAACATTATTTCTGGATAATTAAACCGAGAACCGAAATATTTTGAAGCAAAAATGTACCAATGACGGACAGCGCGCTGATTAAATAAAGCACAAAACTGAAAGCAAGGTACGTTGTGGTCAGGGCCTAGGCAAGGAATACAGTACAAATGAAAGTCCTTATGAGGTATTTGCTTCCCACAAGTAATACAATTACTTTTACTGATATCGGTAAGGAGCAAAAAAAAGTTTCCCCAACGGGGTACTTAGCTTTTAGCCTGCTTTGAAGCGTGGGCATCTTCTGCAAGATTCCCAGATTGGGATGTGCAGGTATGCTTCTTTTAAATCTAGTGTTGCCAACCAGTCATCTTTGCCTAACATAGGGAGCAACTGGTGAATAGTCAGCATCTTGAATTTTGGAATCACCAAAAAGGTGTTTAGAGTAGACAGGTCCAGGATAGGACGCCATGAATGGTCTTTTCTGGGTACCAGGAAAAGTCTTGAGTAGAAACCTTGTCCCTTTTCCTCTTCTGGTACCACTTGAATAACTCCCATGCTTAAGAGAGAAAGCACTTGTCGTTGGGCCTCTGCCCACTGATTTGGGGGTAGATCTGGCAACCTGCTTGGTGTTGGTAAAGAGTATAAGTGAAATATGTATCCCTGGGACACTATTTAAAACCCATTTGTCCTGGGTAATGAGTTCCCAGTTCTTTGCATGAAGAACGATCTTTCCCCCCAAAGGGGCTGTCAGTTGAGAAGTGCTTGGTAGTTTTAAAAAGAAGTCATTGAGACAGTTTACCATAGGGGGGCGCTTTATTACTCCCAGATTTGGAAGTGGAACCCCCCCACTGCTTAGTCCTGTGCATACCCTGGGACTGAAGCCTGGGAGCTCTGCTGGATCTGGGTTTGGACCGAGAAGGTCTGGGAGAGACAGGAAAGGACCAATTCTTGGAAGGCCAATGCCTACTAAACCTTGGAGGTTGTACTTATAAAAAATCTTTTAACAGTTTGCATAGATTTAGCTTTTTCCTCCATCTTTTTAAGAACTTCTTCTACCTTGTTGCCAAACAGGCGGTCCTGGTTTAAGGGAGCATCCAGTAATTGCGCTTCAACATAATCTGGCAAGGATTGCTCCTTAAGCCAAGCATGCCTTCTAAGTACAGACCCAGTTACAGCAGCCATACAAGATGCCTCTAGTGAACCAAAACCACACTGCAAAGTATGTTTTCCAACTTGTTCAGCTGAATGCAGTAAAATCCTGTAAAGCCTTATTTTCAGCACAACCAGGAATCAACATCATTTTCTGTTTAAGCAAACCAATAATATGCTGCGGATACTTTAACATATGAAACTGGCAGTTTACTGCCCTAATGGCCAAAACTGCAGAAGTGTATAGCTTCTTACCCCATCTATCCAGTGCCCAGGAGTCTCTATCAGAGTGGGTAGGATTTTTGGCAGTAGTAGCTTTGATGCCCTTGGGTCACTGTGAAATGGTCTCAGGATCCGCAGTAGGATTTTTAAAAAGGAACTTGTGAGAGTTAGGAACCCTGTAATATCGATCAGGTTTTCTGGGAGCAGGAGGTAAAGAGTCAGGGGCCAAGCTAGATTCCGAAAATGCATCATCAACAATGTCCAGTACAGGAGGTACGGCTAAAGGCCTGTGCTGGTGCAGGAGTAAGAAATCCCTAAGCCTCTTTTTAGAATAAGAGAAACCCTGACTTTCCCAACAAAAATGTTCCCTGAGAGTATGCAAGGTTTCACCAAAAGAAAAATCCTCTTGGGGGGGGCAGAGTCCTCAGCATCAGAATCCTCATAGGTAGATAAGGGTAAATCCTGGTCATCAGAGGAAACAGAAAATTCAGAATCCTGGTCAGAAGTGTCATAAGCAAACTCAGTCCTAGGTCTCTTAGAGGGGGAAGGCTGGCTTCCCCTGATTAAAGTAATAAGGTCTTCAGCCATTCTTATCATTTGCTTTTTAGGCATAGAGGCCTGACCATGCGGTCTGGGCGTCAGTTTTCTAGGCATGGTTCGAGTTTTAGCCCTTGAAGAAGAAGATGGCATCGGTTTAATATGCAAGTCAGTAGGCCTGAATACACCCTCAGAAGCCGGTGCCTGCACAGCGGCTCTGGACCTATCCAAGGTAGAGACATCCGCAGGTTCCACAGTTGAAGCATCTCACAGCATACCTCCGAATGGGTCTCAGTAGAGGCCTGCGAATCTGAAGTACCGGGTATCAGGGGCTGCGAAAGCGCCTCACTGAGTACCGGCAAACTGGCGACTGGCTTAGAAGAAGCGTCGTCTGCAGCCTTGGACCTAGGCGGCCTGTCTCTGTCTTTATCTTTGCATTTTTTTGGAATGTCGGTAGTCAGATGGCTTACCGAAGACATATCAGGATAATTAAACAGAGCACCAAAATATTTAGAAGCGAAAATATACAGACGACTGATAGTTCGTGTTTTAAATAAGACACAAAACCGACAGTGAGGTATGTCGTGGTCAGGGCCTAGGCAAGGAATACAGTACGAATGAAAATCTTTATGAGGTATTTGCTTTCCACAAGTAATGCAATTATTTACTTTTACTGACATCGGATTAGAGCAAAAAAAAAGTTCCCCCAACGGGATACTTAGCTTTTAGTTGAAGACTTTGGTTCCGAAACTCGAAAACGAAAATTTCTAGAGTCGTCTGACCGGCACTTGCGAACTGCTTCTGCTTCGGGCACCGCACGGCAAGAAAGACTGATGTAATGGCGTCGGCTGCATGCTTTATACCCCTGACGACCTGACGTCACGGAAGAAGGGACAGCAACTGACGCAGGACCCAAGACTTTATTAATCAGGCCGACTGAGGGCTAATAACAGAAATGTGATGACTGTAACAGTGAAACACGAAGAACATCAGACTTAAGTGTGAAACGTATGGTATTGATTTGGGCCTAAGGTGGTTGTGGGGTGTTGGAGGAAGTGATGTTGTTTAAGAGTTTGAGTATTGAGGAGGTGAAATAATTATTAAAGCTGGAGGCTATGTCCAGGTCTGTACCTGTTATACTGGGGGCTTGAGTGGTGGTTCTTCCGGGCTGTAGGATATTTATTGTTGCCCAGAATTTTTGCGGTTTGGTACTGCATTTGTTTTGTTGAGTGATACAGTAATTTTGTTTATTGACCTTAACCTGCTTTTTTGCATTGTTCTGGAGCTTATGAAAGGTTTGCCTAGCTGTGGGTGATCTGGTGTGGCGCCAGGTTCTCCTGGCTTTATCCCTGGCTCTAAGTAGGGCTTTTGTGGTTTTCTGGAGCCAAGGGGTGGGGTTGCTATATATCCTGATAGTTTTTAAGGGGGTTAGTTGATTGAGGATATTTAGGAATGTGGAGATGAAGTTATCAACTGCTTTGTCTAATGAAAGGGTTTTGATGAGAGACCAGCTGCAATGTTGCAAGGGACTTATGAAGTAGTCTCTAAGAAAATTTTTGTCAGAGCAGGTTTGTAGAAGGGACGGAGAGTTAATTATTTTAAGTTTGTGCTGGAGGATAAAAGCGGGGCTATGGTTGCTCAGAGAGTTTGGTAGGGTGCCACACTGATGGGCGGTATTTGGTTGATTTGTGAGGATCCAATCAAGTATAGATACTCTTTTTGTGGCCTTATCAATATGTGTGGGAGTATCTATTAAGTTGGGTGAAGTTATATTGGTTAATGTGGTGGGTGGGGGTGGGAGAATGGATGGAGTTCCAGTCAATGTTTACATCACCTAGCAAGATAGTTTCTTGAGGGAGTATGAGGCCCACTGAAGTATGGATTTTAGGGTGGTTAGATTGTCACCTGGGGGTATATAGATATCCAGTAGGTTTAGGTGCTTATGTTTGTTAAGGGAGAGTTTTGCAAATACACACACTGCATTGCTGAAGTTGAAGGATTCTTTTCGGAGGAGTTGGGAGTTGTAGATTGGTTCTGTGAAGTAAAGCTAAGCCTCCGACTCTTATGTAGCCGGTCTGCTCTGAGGACGTTATACCCAGATAGGGTGATGGAATTATCTTTAATATGTGGTTTAAGCCATGTCTCTGTGATAAGAATAATATCAGGGTTATATAAGGAGATGGCAGTGTGAAGGTCCTCTATTTTATTCACGATACAGCGGGTATTCATATTTAGTATCAGTAAGTCGGTGGGTTTGTGCTTAGCTGGATAGTGTTGGCTGTATGGCTTATTAGCAGTTGTTGCAGGCCCAGGGTTGGGGTGAATGTCTCCTCCTAATAGTAGCTGTGTAGTTATACAGGTGATAGTTTTTAGATAGTGAAATTGTAGACTTGATTGCTTTTTAGATGGACAGAAGTGGTACATGGGAGGGTCATGGTATATGGGGGGTTGGGTGCATATGGTGGGGTATATGTTTGCGTGAGTGGGGGTGATAGTAATGTTGTGGGTTAGGGTGGTGGATTTGGGGTGGATACAGTGAGTGATTGTGACAAGATAAGAGGTGCTGATGGTGGCTATGGAGAAACAGGTGAATAGGGAGGTTAATTCCAGGAGGGTATAGTGGAGATGAGACTGAGGTTAATAAGACATACTGGGAGTGAGGTTGTGGAGTTACAGGAGGTATTTATATTTGGTGAGGGTGTGAGTTGTGCAAGTAGGAGATATGGATGTGGATACTGAACTGGTAGGTAGGCTGGAGTGGTGGGAAGTGGAAGGGCGAGTGCAGATGGTGCTAATGGATGTAATTATTGGATAATGGGAGGATGAAGGGAGGGTCTTAGTAAAAGAGGTTACCTATAAATTCAGAGTATGTAGGCATGGGTGGGAATTGGGGGCAGGGAGGGGACCGGAATGATCCTGTAGGGCGAACGGAGCGGGATGAGCCAATCAAGTTATGTGCAATTCAAAAATAAATCAGTTGCTCAGAAATCACATCTACAATAAAGGTCCTTCTTTTCTTACCAATGCTTTTTTTTTTTTTTTTTTTTTTTTTAAAATGAGTGAAAGCCCTTTTTAATTTTACCATTTGGATGTCCTAAGAAATTACCTTGTCTGAGGGCTGAGAGAGAGTGAGTCAACTATTGAGTCAGAGACAGACTGGGAGGGTAGTGGGGATATATGACATAGAAGAAAAATAAACAGGTAAATGTTTCTTTAGAAACTGGAAGGGCTAGAATTACACTTTAGTGTGGAGTGTTTTACAGACTAAGTGTAGAAACTAGAATGTGTGTACCGGGGGGGGGGGGACTCAAATGTCTGAGGGCTGAAAGTGATTGTGTCAGCTAAAGTTGACTCGGAGAGAGACTGGGAGGGAAGTGGGGATATGCCACATACCAAAAAAAAGATGGATAAATGTTTCTTTAGAGACTGGAAGGGCTACAATTACAGTTTAGAGTGGAGTGTTTTTACAGACGTGACGAGTAGAAATCAGAATGCTTCTACTGGGGGGGGGGGGGGACTGAAATCCCTGCTGCCGGCTCATGTACTTATGTTCAATACATTAAGGATTACAGTAAAAAACACAACCTACTAATGCCTTTTGTATTATAATGAGACACACTTAGGTTCTGCAAGGTTCTTCAATACAATTGGAAGTCCCAGTGGTTTCACTTATGTTAGTGGTGGTATGTAATAAGTTGGCAGACATTAAAACTTCCCTACAAAATACTCTGTCAGATACAAAGGGTGAACAAATGGGTGTAACTATGGAAATTTATTTTTTTGAGCTGGGATACAGGATCTGAATTGCCTAGACATAGTAAGACCTTGTTAAATTTAATTCTGGTGGCTGCCAAAAAAGCAATTAAAACACTTACTAGGAAATGGATATCAAAAGTCTAAACTAACTGTATGTGAAGTACTGAATATCATAACAGAGATAAAAGAAGTGGAAGTGGGATCTTTAAAAAAATGTAGGAGCAAGTTACTTACACAAAATAGAAACTGTAGGAATAATACATGAAGAATAATGTTTTGGAGGAGGAATTAGGTTTATGATAAGGGAGGAATTCAGCAATTTGTGTAATGTCGGACTGATGTTAAATTATATAAAAGAATATACATGATGTATAATGTTTGTAACTGAGAGCATGTTAATCTCTCTTAATGATAATTCAGTTAAGGTGTTACAAAAAATAAGGACTAAACTTGTCATTGGGCCACACCTCCTTTACAAATGTAAGGTCAAGATCTCATAAAAGATAAATAATTTAAAGATTGTTGTGAATGGACCAACCATTAATATACAGCAGATGGTATGGGGCAAAAGGAGTACTGATCCTACTGACTTGACTTGGCCAGTATGTAAATCTGGGCCTATGGGTGTGGCTCAGAAGCAAGATGAACATTTCTTAACAAGCTATTTTATCTCAGAGGGAAGAAAAGAAACTGACTCTAGAACATCCCTATTACAGTACAAAATTTCATGAAAAAATTAGCTGTAACAAAGAAGGCAAAAAAAAAAAAAATCTAAAGCCAGTATAAACAAACCAGAATCTGAAAAGGGAAACAATGATAACCAAAAATATAATATACAACTAAATATTCCTTTACAACAACTACAGCGGTACTTGTATCAAATGCATGGGGTTATGTATAACCCCATGTATTCCACAAAGTAATGCATAACAGTGTATTCCAGAACACAAATATCACGTGATCTCCTTCTTCATGGTATTCTCTTCCTGACTAGTAAAGAAGATATAAGGACTCAGCCACCTACTTGAACATATAAGAACTCTGTTACAATTAGCCATTCATTCCTCTCTGACTGCCAGGAAAGAGGCTTGGGTTAACTACGGAGAGAGCTTCATTCTGTAGAGTGAGGATTTTTTTCCCTAACTCTCTTGTACTTGTTCCAGCTTCACTTTTGAACAGCTTCACTCAAGTTGCACACATCAGCACCTCTTTTGTAAAATGCCCATTTTAGGGCCCCACCCTCCTGCAGCAAATCATGGCCACACTCCACTTTTGTGGTAACACGTCACCTGTTCTGTGGTCACACTCACTATCTTAGTATGCACTCCTCTGTGTTTTCTGGTCACTGCTCATCCCTTACCAAGAGAAATCAGCTGTTACAATCCCTTCACTCTTCCCCTCATTAGCTTCTGCACTGCCAGTGCTGCTAATCAAACCCTAATCACCTGTATCATATGCTGTGCTCCTTCCCTGTATGCATGCATTCCCTTATGAAAATTTAAAGCATAACCTACCATCAATCTGGACAAGTCAAACTGATCACACAATGTGCCCTCCAAAACTGTGGATAAGATAAGTTTAAACACTGCTTTTGCATTCCCCCTGCACCTCCCCATGTAAAACAGTTACCCTTCCTTACATACAGTATATTAGCTCCTTGATCACATAACCAAGGGGAAAACAAAAACTGATTTACCCAAATAATATCTCTCGAAAAAGCAGACAGATGTTAATAAGCTCTGGGAACTATCACTACAGGGAGCTGTGAAGGGGATATTGCCTTCTGACAATCTTCATTCATTA
>NC_056747.1:636654815-636657315 GCF_019279795.1 Protopterus annectens
GTAGCTGTGGTAGCTCAAGCCATTTTAGTTCTTTTAGTGCAGCACAGTGATGGGTTCTATAGGTTGTGTTAGTAGCAAACTTGGCTATTTTATTGTAGCATGATTCTAGTTTGTCTAGGTCACATTGTCTGATTTGGGTAAAGATTGGTGCTGCGTATAATAGAGTTGAGAGGAGGTGGCTTTGTGCAAGAGTGACTCTTGCTTTTTGTGAGAGAAAGGACTTATGCCTGTATAGGGAGCCTAGATTTTGTGTACTAGTTTTATGGTATGTGAGATGTGAACATCAAAGTGGAGATTATTGTCTATTTCAATGACCAGAAGTTTGGTGTGGTTAGAAGGAGATGGTGGTGCCGTCATTAGAGGTTATGGTAAAGGAGAGGGTTTTTTTATCTATTAGGGGTAAATAGTAGCAGTTTTGTCTTTTGGGATTTAGAATTAGTTGGATCCCAGATATCCATTTTCTACTGAGATAAAGGTATCTTGAGTGAGTGTCGAGGGTGGTGGGAGATGAGGTGGAGCAGATCAGAGTTGAATCATCTGCATATTGTATGAGTGTGGCATGCGGTGTAGAGCATTTGAGGTTATTTGTGAAAATAGAGAACAACAGCGGGCCCAGTATAGAGCCCTGTGGGACACCTATGGTGGCTGGAAGTTGTGTAGACAGAGTTCCTTTCCACTGGACTGATTGTTGCCTGTCAGACAAGTAGCTTCTGAACCAGGCCATAGTAGAGGAGGTGAAGGATAATGATGTTAGTGAGTCTAGTAGAATGGAGTTGGAGACCATATCAAATGCTTTTGAGAGGTCTAGGAAAATGGCCGATACATATTTGTTATCATTCCTGTGAAGGTTTATATAATTAGTGAAAGATAAAAGGGCTGTGGTAGTGCTGTGATGTGGACGGAAACCGTGTTGTGTGGTAGATAGTAGATTGTGTGTGTTAAGAAATGTCATCACTTGCAAGTGGATGCATTTCTCAAGAATTTTGGATAAGGGGCGAAGGATGGCAATAGGTCGGTAGTTGGAGAATTCATAAGAATTACCTCCTTTATGGAGAGGAATGATGCAAGATACTTTCCAGAGTTTGGGTATGTAGGATTCTAGTATGGAGCAGTTGATAAGGATGGAGACAGGATATGATAAGGAGTCACTAGCCATTTTTAGGTATGCAGCAGGTATGTTATCAGCTGCTAGTGTGGTTGGCTTTAGTTTTAGGAGGAGTTTTTTGATAGTTGAGGTGGGCACTGGTGATAGGCTGAAAGAGGGTGGTGTGGAATAGGTTATGTTGTGACTGAGGTAGAATGTTTTTGGTTATTTGACTGGACAGGGCCAAGATGGATTTAGTAAAATGGTTATTAAATTGAGAAGCTGTGTCTAGGGTATTGTTAGTAGAGATGGGTGCTGGGGTTGTGGTTTTGCCTGGCTTTAGTAGGGAGTTAATGGCATGCCAGAATTTTTGTGGACTATTTGAATATTTCCTTTGGGCGCTAAGAAAATAGTTTTGTTTGTTTATTTTGGATTCAGCCTTGGCCTTGTTTCTATATATATATATATATATATATATATATATATATATATATATATATCTATCTGTGAATATATCCACCACTAAGTAAAGTACTCACTTGATAAAACAGTCAACAGTCAAAATGAAAAAACAAGTAGTACACCAAGGCAGGCGAGGGTATGAAACTCCAAACCACAGTATTCACTTCAAGATGGGCGAAGATAAGAAACTCCAAACCACAGTATTCACTTCAAGGTTTATTGAAAAGGATCCAAAAGTTAGCGCTTTCACGTTGGTCTACAACGCTTCATCAGACTTCAATAGAACACTGCCATTGCTCTGTATTTAAATAGTGCTTGCAATTAGTCAATCAAGTGATATTCTAATTAAGCATTTAAAGATATACAGACATATCAGCATTCATATACAATACATTACTAAAACCATTTTTTCTATATATGACAAGTCAATAATATATATTATATAACATCATAGTAGAAATATATATATTAAAACTATATATATATATATATATATATATATATATATATATATATGTGTAAAAAAATATAAATATATATATATGTAAAAAAATATATAAAAACAATATGTAAAAACAACATATCATTAAGCCCTAAATAGCTATATATGTATATATATATAGATCATATCTAGGACAACTATATACATCATAAGTGTGCAAAGACACAAACTCCAATATCTAAAAATATCTATGCAGCACTTCCAGCATTTGTATATATAATATAATAAGTCCATATATATTCTATATCAATGGATCCTAACTAGTGACTGTATGGTCTAGCTGCCAAATGTGGTTTAAGAGACATTTTATCAATCAGGCCATTTCCCATATGTGCCTGTAATCTAATGATCCATTTGTTTTCTAATTCCTCGGTGTAGTTCTTAATATTGCCTAACCTAAATGTTTTGTTCACTAATTGTAACACCTTAAATTTAAAACACATGTTCAAGAC